>NC_138780.1:169073363-169288363 GCF_965119305.1 Pelophylax lessonae
ATGCTCGTAAAGATGCCACCGGTAGCATGATTAGACTGCTTCATTTTCCTCTGCCATACCTCGTCCCTTCTCTCTACATGTCAAAGAGTTTTATAAATATCCCCTTTCCATTCTGCTCGAACTGCTTATTTCATTCCGCTACAATAATAGACATGCTGCGTGGTAACAAATCACGTCAGAAGAGGAGGTCTCCTCCCGTGTAAGACATCAAGAGATTTTTTTTTAAGGTAATGTGTAATCAAAATCTGATTATAGAAGCCTTATGTGATCTGAAATAGGGGCACAGTTGTAAGCCTACTTGAGTCTAAGTTCCTCCTGCTGTACACTGGTATAGCACATGTAGGGACTGCTACCAGTGTTATGAGACCAGAGGGATGAGAAGAGGTAAAAAGCCATTCAGAGAAAGGAATTCAGAGCCTGGTGTGGTACGTCTATGGATGGGTTGGCCCCATCAAATTAGATTAGCATCAGAAAACATTATTTCACCAAAGACATGTTTTATGACTATAACTCGCCACAAAGGATATCGGGGAACTGGAGAAAGTGCAGAGAAGGGCAACCAAACTGATAATGGGCGTGGAGGTGCTCAGCTATTAAGAAAGATTTGAGGAATTTAATTTATTCTTTCTTGAGAAGAGAAGATTAAGGGGGGATATGATCAACATGTATAAATACATAAGAGTCCATATAGTGAACTTGGTGTTGAGTTGTTCACTTCAAGGTCAACACAGAGGACAAGGGGGCACTCTTTTACACCTAGAGGAAAACAGATTTTGTCTCCAAATACGGAAAGGTTTCTTCACCGTAAGAGCTGTGAAAATGTAGAATAGACTCCCTTCAGAGGTGGTTCTGACCAACTCACTAGATTGCATTAAAAAAGATCTGGATTCTTTCCTAGGTGTACATAATATAAATGGGTACTAATATTTATAGGTAAAGTTGATCCAGAGAATATCCGATTGCCTCTCGGGGGATCAGGAAGGAATTTTTTTCCCCTGCTGTAGCAAATGGATCGTGCTTTGCTGGGGTTTTTTCGCCTTCCTCTGGATCAACTGCTGGTATAGGATTGTGTATATGGGATTGTATGGTTGGGTTTTCTTTACTGTTTTTTGTTTTTTTATTGGTTGAGCCAGATGGATTTGTCTTTTTTCAACATGACTAACTATGTAACTATGTAACTTCCTCCCTTAACAGTTTAGTTTTAGAATTATAGCCTCAAAACATGTTGTTTGGTGAAATAAAGTTATTTTAATCTTTTAGCCTTCCCTCAGCCTTACACCCTAAAATACCCTTCTGAGAACCCATAGAGGATCAAGGGTTGGGGCCCGTGTGGCATCAAGAGAGACTGATTTCACCCTCTGTTGAGGCAGGGCTTTTTCTCCACCTGTGTACATGGAAAGTCACCTGATTCTACCCACCTGGGTAACCGCAACCTCACCAGATGTAAGTTATTTTTTTCTTTTCTTTTTTGTTTCTCTTAGTTGAGGAAAAAAAATACTTTTAGATACATCCTAAACTATAAGGGCTCTCTTGCCTTTTTTCCCCGATGGATCCAGTGGCCTTTTTTATGGGTCTTCAATCTGCTTTTTTGGTCTGACCACTACGTGAATCTCAAAGTCATCAAGAGGCCCAGGTGCAAGAACAAATTTTGGACCCCCCAACATTGGCGGACAAAGTCACTAAGGGCAATGCAAGACCTTACAACAGTAAAATCAGTCTGTATATGCAGTAAATTGTACTTGTTATACTCACTGTGGAAACTAAGGGGTCAATCCTGCGCATTGTGTAAAAAGGGCTGTTTGATCCTGTTTTCTCTGATCCTCCCCTTCCTCCACAGTTCCCAATCCATCTCCTCATAGTACAGAGCCCTAGAAGGCACTCTGCACATGCTCAGTTTGGTGTGTATTGCTAGAGAGTTTTTTTTTTTTTTTTTTGGGGGGGTGGGGGGGGGATCAGGAGACAATTGTGTTCCCTGACATAGCAAATGGGACCACACTTATAAGTGTCATAGTTTAGCCTGCAGTTTCCTGCCTGTGTAATTCTTACTTCCTTGCTGCAGAGTTCTGCTAGACCTGTGATTCTATTCACAACATGCGTTGTTTGGCTTCTGTGTTCACCTATGGGCGTCTCCTGCTATACACTATGGGTTTATATTCCTTTCCCTTCTATCATTTCCTGGCCCGCCTCCCAGTTTGCTTCCCTATATGAGACATGCTCAGTGCAGCTCGCATTGCCTGAGCAACTTCCTAGTTCTCTGAGCTCCTGATTGCCTACTATTGCTTGTGTTCATTGTCTGTCTTCCCATGTACCAACCCCGTGCTTGCCTGTGACACGTCCTGACTTTGACTAGTTTCCTGGATCTTCTTCTGTCTCCTGCCATTTGTACTCTGTACATGCGAGTGGTTCCACTTCTTCAGATGGGCGTACCTGGGGTCCAGCTTGCTGGAAGTCCATCTCCACCATCTGGGCCCTGGTAAAGAAGCCGGTTGGGGCTTAGATTTCACACCTTGGGGAACCCTGAGTTTGTTACATAGTTACATAGTTAGTGAGGTCGAAAAAGGACATCAGTCCATAGAGGTCAACCTATGATGTGTGTATGTGTTTGATGTTAACCGTACATTGTATACCCCTATATGTTGTGGTCTTTAAGGTGACTGTCTAATAGTTTTTTGAAACGATTGATGCTCCCCACTGATAACACTGCTTGTGGAAGAGAATTTCACATCCCCACTGCTCTGACAGTAAAGAACCCCCTACGTATTTTAAGGTTAAACCATTTTTCCTCTAGTTTTAGTGAGTGGCCACGTGTCTTATTGTATTCCCTTTCTCTGAAAAGTTTGTTCCTTATGCTAGGGTCGCCAGTACAGTATTTGTACATTGATATCATATCCCCCCTCAATCGTCTCTTCTCCAGAGAGAATAAGTCCAGTGCTTGTAGTCTTTCCTCATAGCTGATGTCCTCCATTCCCCTAATTATTTTTGTTGCCCTTCTCTGGACTCTGTCCAATTCCAGCACATCCTTCCTGAGGACCGTTGCTCAGAACTGGACAGCATACTCCAGATGTGGCCGGGCCAGAGTCTTGTAGAGAGGGAGAATAATCTCTTTATTTCTGGAGTGAATCCCCTTTTTTTATACATGCCAGTATTTTGTTGGCTTTGCTTGCAGCGGCTTGGCATTGCATGCCACTGCCAAGCCTGTTGTCCACTAGGACCCCCAGGTCCTTTTCCATCTTAGATTCACCCAGAGGTTCCCCCCCAGTGAGTAGCTTGCGTTCGTGTTTCTGACGCCCAAGTTTGCATTCTACAAGGGCCCACTATCACTGAAACCTAACATATAAGATTTTTTTAACCTTCCTCTGGATCAGTTGTAGGTATCGGGTTCTGTACAGGCAGGTTTTAATGTATTCATTTTTTTTTTTTTTTTAATTTATTCTTTTTTTTTTTTTTATTGCTTGAAGTTGATCGACTTGTATGTTTTTTTAACCTAATTATGTAACCCTATGTAAAACTGCCTATGATAGATCTATGCACCAGAGATCATTTTGAACTACTGAGATTTGTGTAGACACTACATACCAATGTCTTTTACGTTTCTCCACAGCAACAAGTCAGATGTGAACATTCCACCATGATTGTGATGGATCCTCAGTATAGGCATGAAGACAAGATAGGTTATAGATACCACTGAAAAGTTGATTATTCTACTGTACAGTCAAATTACATCAAATTTACCTGGAAATGGAGCTGAAGATCAGTGGAAAATACCGTCTCATTTCCTGTGATGCTCTACTTGGTGCCAGCAGTAGACGCTGGGTCCCCAGAGGAGGTCACATCCATAACTGCAGTATCTGCTCAAATTATGTGATTGGTACTCTAGTTATGAAGAGCAAGGTTTTGTTCGGTGCAATCTTTATCCAGGAGAGCCTTGAAGTGGCAACCTGCTGTGTTCCTCAATAGACATTCAGATTCATAGTGAATGCTCCAACATAATTCCTGATCACAACTTGAAGGCTAAAATGTTCTTCAAACTTCATTAGAAATAACTGTCACTAATAACTTACTGGTTATAGAGGTCTTTTATTTTACCTATATCTTAATCCAGATTTCCTTCATAGTTAAAGAGGCGCTGAATGGTGGAGGCTGAGCCCTAAAAACCTCAAAGGACAAGTCACCAGTGTTGCTTGTGGTCTCCTTATAGCTGATCTTTTTCTATAACATACCATGCTTTGTGCTGTGGGGACGGCCATTTTAGTGGAGGCAGGGTTATGCTTCCTCATGTTACAGCCTCGCCCAAAGAGAGCCGTAAGGATCACGAAATCTCACATTTGATAGGGGTTTCTACTTTATACTCAATCCAAAATTAAAAAAAGGCGTTGACTTTAAATATACTCAAATAACAAACATAGCTAAAGCTAAAGTTTACTCTTCTTAAATTTTGTCTTCCCTGCCTTCCCGTTACCCATCAACACACTAAAGAAAATTTTTGAAGCAAACCGTTTCATTCCCACTGTGTACATACACTGTATTACCAAAAGTATTGGGGTGACTGCTTTTACACGTACATGAACCTTAATGGTATCCCAGTCTTAGTCCTGTAGGGTTCCATATTGACTTGGCCCACCCTTTGCAGCTATAACAGCTTCAACTCTTCTGGGAAGGCTGTCCACAAGGTTTAGGAGTGTGTCTATGGGAATGTTTGACTATTTTTCCAGAAGCACATTTGTAAGGTCAGTCACTGATGTTGGAGGGGAAGGTCTGGCTCGCAGTCTGCGCTCTAATTTATCACGAAGATATTCTATCGGGTTGAGGTCAGGACTCTGTGCAGGCCAGTCAAGTTCCTCCACCCCAAACTCGCTCATCCTTGTCTTTATGGACCTTGCTTTGTGCACTGGTGCAAATCATTTGTTCGAGGGGGGGAATTATGTTGTGGGTTTGTTTTTCAGGAGTTGGACTTGGATCCTTAGTTCCAGTGAAGGAAAGTTCTAAGGCATCAGAATACCAAAACATTTTGGACAATTTCATGCTTCCAACTTTGTGGGAACAGTTTGGGGATGGCCCCCTCCTGTTCCAACATGACTGCACACCAGTGCACAAAGCAAGGTCCATAAAGACATGGATGAGCGAGTTTGGGGTGGAGGAACTTGACTGACCAGCACAGAGCCCTAACCTCAACCTGATACAACACCAATCTCACTCATTCATGGTTTTATGGACCTTGCTTTGTGCACTGCTGCACAGTCCTGTTGGAACAGAAAGGGGCCATCCCCAAACTGTTCCCTCAAAGTTAGGAGCATGAAATTGTCCACAATGTCTTGGTATGCTGATGCCTTAAGAGTTCCCTTCCATGGAACTAAGGAGCCAAACCCCTGAAAAACAACCCCACACAATATCCCCCCCCCCCCCCCCCGCAATGATTTGGACCAGTGCAAAAAGCAAGGTCCCTAAAGACATGGATGAGTAAGTTGGGGGTGGAGGAACTTGACTGGCCTGCACAGTCCTGACCTCAACTCAACAGAACACCTTTGGGATGAATTAGAGTGGAGACTACGAGTCAGGCCTTCTCTCCAACATCAGTGCCTGACCTCAGAAATGTGTTTCTGGAAGAACGGTCAAACATTCCCATAGACACACTCCTAAACCTTGTGGACAGCCTTCCCAGAAGAGTTGAAGCTGTTATAGCTGCAAAGGGTAGGGTGGGTCAACTCAATATTGAACCTTACGGGATAAGTCTGGGATGCCATTAACCTCCTTAGCGGTATTCCCGAGTGTGGCTCGGGGTGGAATTTCAGTGCCATTAGCGGTAACCCCGAGACACACTCAGGGTGCCGCCAAGTAGAAATCGCTGGATCCTGGAAGAGGTTACTTACCTTGTCCCCAGGATCCCGCGATGTATTCCGGCAGTGTACGGCGGCCGGATCTTCCGCCTGATGCTGTGTGCCCCGGCTTCCGTTCCCTGCGAGCGTCGCGTCCCAGGGGGTGGAAACGGCAGCAAATTCAAAAAGTAAAACACACAAACACACTGATATATTGTAATCCTATTGGATTACATTACTAAATAAAATAAATTGACCTTAGTTTGCCCCCCGGTGCCCTTGCCTGCAGTTTTTTTTTTGTACTTTATATATATATATATATATATATATATATACTTTAACTCTTTTATAGTTATTTATTATGTTATAATTTATTTTTGTGTTTCAAACTTTATCATACCCGATATGTTATCAAGAAGAACGCACAGTAAAAAAAAAATCATATGTAGTTGGTTTGGGCTACTCGTCCTTAAAGCGGAGTTCAGGCCACAAAAATTTTTTTAGATAAAAAAACCCCCCTAATCCTAAGCTATCGCCAACTACACTAATGCTAACCCCACATTACAGTACAGTACAGTAATTGAATAAAAATTAATTCTTACCTTTAAAATTGATTGCCATCTCCGGTGTGGCCGTCTGAAGCCGTGGTGTCCCCCGCTGTGTCCCTCTTCCTGGTTCCTGGCTACCCAGAATGACGATCGCAATCTCGCGCATGCTCTGTAGATTGCGATCGGCAATCAGATTAGAGGCCTGGCCGTTCCCATTGCATCCTGGGATTGATGACTCACATCTCCCAGGACGCAATGCAAAGGAGGAAGTGACGTTGGGGGCCGCGGCCACACAAGGAGGAAGAGGAAGAAAGGTAAGTTAATTTTCATTAACCACTTGCCAACCAGTCACGTTGACTGTACTGCGGCAAAGTGGCTCGTTCCCATCCAGCGACGTAGACCTACGTCGCTGGACTCCTCCCCTTGTGGGCGGCGCGTGCGTGCCACCGGAGGCTCGCTCCCACTGTATTCAGTTACAGCGGGAGTCGGGCCAGGGGCCGCTTGTGTAAACAAAGCAGGCGGATCTCCTAAGTGACAGGCAGGGTCAGATTGCAGGGTTCAGCATAGCTGAACCTGCGATCTGTCCCTGTGTCACTCAGCCCCCTCCCCCCACACACGTTAGTAAGCACCAGGCATACATTAACCCCTTGATCACCAATAAAAGTTAACCCCTTCCCTGCCAGTGTCATTTTTACAGTAACAGTGCATATGTATAGCACTGATTACTGCAGTAATGTCACTGGTACCCCCAAAAGTGTCAAAAATGTCAGCCAAGGGTCCGATCTGTGCGCCTCAATGTCGCAGTCCCGCAAAAAAAAATCCCAGATTGCCGCCATTACTCGTTAAAAAAAAAACAATAAAAATGACAAAAATCTTTCCCTTAGTTAGTAAATGCAATAACTTTTGAGCAAACCAATCAAAATACGCTTTTTGTGATTTTTTTTACCAAAAATATGTAGCAGAAAACAAATTGGCCTAAAATGATAAAAAAAATTCGATTTTTAAATTTTTTTGGGGGGAATTTCATATAAAAAAATGTGAAAAATATTGTTATTTTTTAAAAATTGTCGCTCTTTTTTTGTTTATAGCGCAAAAAGTAAAAATCGCACAGGTGATCAAAAACCACCAAACGAAAAAAAAAGCTCCATTTGTGGGGAAAAAAATGGATATCAATTTTATTTGGGTACAGCATTGCATGACCGCTCAATTGTTCGTTAAAGTAACGCAGTGCCGAATCGCAAAATATGGCCTGGTCAGGAATGGGGTAAAACCTTCTGGTCATAAAGCGATTAAAAATACGCTCATTGAGAATTTTTTTGTCAGACATGTAGCTAAATACATTTTGGCCTAAATATATGACAAAAATTGAATATATTGGATATTTTTGAACTGTCAAAGTAGAAAAATATTGTCATTTTTTTTATTAATTTCGCAAAAAATAAAAAGCGCAGAGGTGCTCAAATACCACCAAAAGAAAGCTCTATTTGTGGGGAAAAAAGGACGTAAGATTCGTTTGGGTACGGCGTTGCATGACCGCGCAATTGTCAGTTAAAGTCGCACAGTGCCGAATCGCAAAAAGTGGCCTGGACGTAAGACAGCAAAATCCTCCGGTGGTAAAGTGGTTAAAAACAAGGTAAGTGAAACAAAAAAAAAAAAATTATCCAATTCTTTTTCAGGATATTTTACTGTAACTGATGCTGTAAAGTTCATTTTTAGGGTGGAACTCCGCTTTAAGAATTACATGCAAAATAATGGTACCGCTTTCAGCACCTAAAATCTGAAATAATCATACCGCCAGGGAGGCTAAAGTTCATGCTTGTGTAAAGGCAGGTGTCCCAATACTTTTGGTAAGATAGTGTATGTACACAGTGGGAATGAAAAGGTTTGCTTCAAAAAATGTCTTTAGTGTGTTGATTTAGACTCAGGTATGTAACTCTGTGCAATGCAGGTTGATCATGGCTGGTAGGAGGGGGCAAGCAGGGCCCAGTACATAGCTTCCTGAAAACATCACACCACCCTGCCTCAGTACCCCTTTCTAGAGCTCTCAATGAAAGAACTGAAATCCAGCTAATGAAAGGGAAAGGCCAGGAACAGTCAACCTGGGGGGGGGGGGGGGGAGGGCTCGCTGCAGCATCTAATGCACACTGTGAAAAGCTCACAGTGTGCAGTGAAATTGGAATAAGCAATTTCAGTACAGGAGAGGAGACTTTACCACTCTAAAAGAATGAAGGGAAGGTTGGAATTCAGCTTTGCATATATCGAGGGCTATTTTTTTTTGCAGGCATTACTGTCCAGGAGATACAAGAGGAAGGGCTGTCATGGGTATCCCTTCTATCCTTGTTTTGGATTTCCTATTATTTTCTTTTCTGGTAACAACGGTTATTAGGACAAATAATTAATTTCCCCAGTGGAGACAAAGACAGCAATAACGCCCCCCATTAGACTTTAATTCTTTATTGTAAAAAAAAAATTAAAAAAATGGGCAGACTTGATGGACTACTTTTTCTGTCGTCACTTTTCTATGTTTCTATGATTCAATGTATTGAAATAAAGGAAGAACAAACAAACTTAAACATTTGCATTTCTCTGAAAATTTGGTGAAAGTCTGGAGATTTCTGTAAAATTTTGTTATTTTGGGAAAATTGGAATTGACGTGGAAGCTAAACGTAAAGTAATACATTTCAAGGGTACAGTGGGATTTAAATAAGCCTAAAGATTACAAAAACATACTTTAAGCTATATTCTGGACCTGTTCTTCTGCATAAACAGGCACCTCGTTATTTGTACTTTTTTTTTTTTTTTCACATAAAACTAAAGAACAGACAGTAAAAAAAACATAAAAAAAAATTCTAATAAGTGGTACACAAATAACCATCAACTACACCAAAAAACACTAAAATAAAAGAATTTATAAAATGTTGTTTTTCTTTTTTTTTTTTTTCAAAGCAAATAATGATCAACTACATTAAAATACACTCGAATAAAAGACTTTAAAAAAAAAAAGTAGATTTTTTTTTTTTCTTTTCAAGCAAATTTTGCCTAGACAGCTCAATGAGATAAATTGAGAGTTTCCGCCTCAGTGAAAATTGATAATCACTCATCCCTTTTCCCTATTTTATCCAAAACTTTAAAAAACGTCTCTGGCTATAGATAGGCTAACATTCTTATGCATACTACAATAGGGAGGGCTTCAGATGACCTTTGATTCCTGACCCTCAAAGCCCAAGACTCAGAGACAGAGAAATTGAGAAAATCCGAATATAAATCTTCTATAGGTAAGCCTATGGCAGCCCATTGTTATGAGCGCTTCTTCTATGGGTAGGGACTGATGGGAATCGTCTATGTCAGGCATGTCAAACTTTTTTTTGGGGGGGGGTCTACATGTGGTCCTTTTATTCCTTCTTTGTGGCCTTCAGCCGGTTTAAGCGGTTTAATTAATCAAAGCCCCGGCTGCTCTCCTTTTGATGTGGGCTAAACTACCTTACATACATTTTTAGCTAAATACTTTAATGGATCATTTTCCAGGGATAAATGTTGAAAGTTGGTGTTATTACTATAATTTTAAAGTGTCTCTAAGCCAAAGAAAACAAAAATGTCATATATTGCAGCTTACTGATCCTTAGCTTGGCTATTTATTTGTCGATTTTCAAAAGAATATTCCAATGAAAATTCTCATCAGTATATTCAATGATATGACAAAAATTGTTTAACCACTTAAGCCCCGGAAGATTTTACCCCCTTCCTGACCAGGGCCTATTTTGCCATTCGGCACTGCGTGACTTTAACGGACAATTGCGCGGTCGTGCGACCCTGTACCCAAACTAATTTGACGTCCTTTTTTTCCCACAAACAGAGCTTTCTTTTGGTGGTATTTGATCACCTGTGCGATTTTTTGATCATGCGCTATAAACAAAAAAAGAGCGACAATTTTGCAAAAATAACAATATTTTTCACATTTTTTTATATGAAATTCCCCCCCAAAAAAAAAGTAAAAATCAAAATTTTTTTAAATTTTTAGCCAATTTGTTTTCTGCTACCTATGTTTGGTAAAAAAAAATCACAATAAGCATATTTTGATTGGTTTGCGCAAAAGTTATTGCGTTTACTAACTAAGGGAAAGATTTTTGTCATTTTTGTTGTTTTTTTTTAACGCGTAATGGTGGCGATTTGCGATTTTTTTTGCGGTACTGCGACATTGGGGCGCACAGGTCGGACCCTTGACTGACATTTTTGACACTTTTGGGGGCACCAGTGACATTACTGCAGTAATCGGTGCTATACATATGCACTGTTACTGTAAAAATGACACTGGGAGGGAAGGGGTTAACTTTATTGGAGAGGGAGGGTTTAAGTGTGTCCTAGGGGCGTGCTTCTAACTGTCATTGTATGTGGCTACTGGTGTAATAGCAGAGATCAACGGTCCTACATAGCAGGACCGAGTGATCTGTGTTTTTACACAGGGGAGACTGACAGGCCGCTTTGTTTACACTAGCCGCCTGCCTTTCTCCCTCTCTGCCTGACGATTGCGAGTGACCGGCGGACATCGGGTCCGCCGGTCACACGCGCCGGCTTCCTCTGGTACGAGCGGGGGCGGGAGCGCGCCTCCGGCGGCGCACGCTCGCCCCTTATTCGCTCCCAGGCTAGTGACATACCAGTACATCACTTTGCCTGGGAGGCGCTGACCGCTGCCATATATAGTCGGGCGGCGGTCGGCAAAAGTGGTTAAAAATATGAAAAAAAAAAAACCCAAAAACATTTGCTTTTAACCACTCTGGAAGATTTAACCTCCTTAACCACCTCATTCCCAAAGCCTATTCTAAAACTTCGCTCCTACATGTAAAAATCTCCTTTCATAAATTTAGGCCAATATGTATTCTGCTACATATTTTTGGTTAAAAGATCCATGCGTATATTGATTGGTTTGCGCAAAAGTTATAGAGTCTACAAACTAGGGGATACTATGTACTGGAATTTTTATTTTTATTTTTTTTAATACTAGTATTTTTTTAGTATTAGTATTATAGTGGGACTGTGATAGAATGGAGGGCAGTTGGACACTAACTTACACTTTTAACACTTTGTGGGAACCAGTGACATTACTACAGTAATCAGTGCAAAAAATATGCACTGTCACTGTGCTAATGACACTGGCAGGGAAGGGGTTAAACATCTGGGGAGATCAAAGGGTTAAATGTGTGCCTAGCCAGTGTTTATGTGTGTACTGTGAGGTGCTTTTACTAAGTGATGGATTTTATTCCCTGCTTTGCAGGGAAACAAAAACTGGCAACATTCCAACTGACAGAACAGACATTGGTATTGCTTACATTGACAGACCTCTGTCCTGTCTTCCTCCTCGCCAATCAGTGGGTGTCGACGGCCAATCATTGGCTGGCACCCGCTGATCAGCTTGTGCTTTGACTAATCACAGTACAGACAGGGCGCCCCCTACCCAGAAAAGCAGAATCGTGTATATGCAGCATATATTTTCGTGATTTTGCGCAGACGGTCCACGCTGTAGCTTGGTTGCACAGCGTGCAAAGATTTTGGAGCGAATGGATTTTCCCAGATGAAAACCACAAGTACTGCTGGAAGTTAGTTTGGTGAAGAAAAAATGTTCATCTTGGTCCTTAAAATGTTCTCATCACTGCGAAAAATTAAATGAATGTTCATCAAATGAAAAATTGTGAACAAAATTCTATTTTTGTATGGCCAGTTTTAGGTGTGGTGGCTTTTTTTTTTTAATTTATTTTCATCTGGTGATTAACCACTTAAGCCCCGGAAGCTTTTACCCCCTTAATGACCTGGCCATTTTTGTGATTCGGCACTGCGTTACTTGCCCCTTTCACACAGGCGGACCGTTCAGATCCGCCTGTTCATTTTTTTGGCGGATCTGAACGGTCCCCCCCATGCATTCCTATGGGGCATCGGATGTCAGCGGAGGCATGTCCACTGACATCCGACCCGATCCGATCTGTCAAATCTGGACGGATGGAAACCCTATTTTCCATCCGTCCAGCGGATCGGATCGGATGAGAACAGACAGACGGTCCGTCTACAAGTGTGGAAGAGCACTTAATGACAAATTGCGCGTTTGTGCGATGCTGTATCCAAATAAAATTGATATCCTTTTTTCCCCACAAATAGAGCTTTCTTTTGATGGTATTTTATCACCTCTGCGGTTTTTAGATTTTGCGCTAAAAAAACAAAAAAAGAGCGACAATTTTGAAAAAAACGCCATATTTTTTACTTTCTGCTATAAAACATTCCCAATAAAAAAAATTTAAAAATCAAATTTTTTATCAGTTTAGGCCAATTTGTATTCTGCTACATATTTTTGAAAAAAAAAAAAACACAAAAAGCGTATTTTAATTGGTTTGCGCAAAAGTTATAGTGTTTACAAACTATGGGAATTTTTATTTATTTTTTTGGTTTTTATTAATCAGCGTTTTTTAGCAGGACTGCGACAGTGTGGCGGACAGATCGGGCACCTAACTGACATTTTTGATACTTTTTGGGGACCATTGACATTACTACAGTAATCAGTGCTAAATATTATGCACGGTTATATTCAGCATAGACAAATAGTCGGAAAGAACGAAAATACAAATAACCAAATTATCTGAATGTAATCGAGTCGTTAAAATCGTAGATTGAATAGTTTTTCGTTCTTTCGAATTTTTGTATTTTCGGATTTTCGCTCTTTCTGTCAATTCGTTTTCATATGCATTCGTCAAAAGAGTCTTTCATTCATTCGGATGCTCCCGAATGAACAAATGTGCCGAATTTTGTCCAAAAACAAATTCGTAATTAAATGAATTGCACATCTAGCTTGGGGTGCCGACATTGCGGGATCCCTACACAGGTAAATGTCTATATATTAAAATCAGCAGCCACAGTATTTGTAGTTACTGATTTTAAATTTATTTATTTTTTCAGAGGGAGCCCTGCCTAAATAGCAAAAAAAGGCTTGGTCCTGAAGGGGGTAAAACCTCCTGGAGGTCAAGTGGTTAGTACAGTATTTTCTCTATAGAGCCTTTAATGTAAAGTTAGTTTGTTTCTTTTAGTTGATTATCTTTTCTATAATTTGAAAACAATTTAACAAAACTTCATTGTAATTTACTTTCAAGGGGAAATCAATATTATTTTAAACCGTTGTCGCAGGGGCCCTTAAACAGCATGTGGCTAATAGGCCAGTGTGTTATAGGGCAGGGGTCCCTAACCCCCAGGCCGCGGTCCGATGCCAGGTCCTGGCCTGTTTACAGCCGAGCCGCAAAGGCTGCATTTTCAGAGGTTTGACGGCGACATCTTCTCTCACCGCATCACAGCTGTTCCGCCCTCACAGCCGACCGCAAACACTACATTGAGGTGTGGCGGGCGAGCAGAGAGATGACATTTCTCACTGCCCGCCCCGCATCACCGCTGTTCTACCCTCATTTCACAAGTGAAAATCCGCATCTGCCAAGTGACAATCTGGTGGCCAATGACGTGGCAATTGACACGCTGCATCTTGTGGCAAGTGGCGTTGCAAGTGACAATCCTCATCTGGTGGCCAGTGACGTAGCAAGTTACAAGCTGCATTTGGTGGCAGGCTACGTGGCAAGTGACAATCTGCATTTGGTGGCAGGTGACATGGCTAGCAAGTAACAATCCTCATCTGGTGGCCAGTGACATAGCAAGTGACAAGCTGCATCTGGTGACATGGCAAGTGACAAGCTGCATCTGGTGACGTGGCAAGTGACAATTCGCATCTGGTGGCAAGTGACAAGCTGCATCTGGTGAAGTGGCAAGTGACAATTCGCATCTGGTGGCAAGTGACAAGCTGCATCTGGTGAAGTGGCAAGTGACAATTTGCATCTGGTGGCAAGTGACAAGCTGCATCTGGTGACATGGCAAGTGACAAGCTGCATCTGGTGGAAAGTGACATGGCAAGTGGCAAGCTGCATCTGGTGGCAGGTGACATGGCAAGTGGCAAGCTGCATCTGGTGGCAGGTGACATGGCAAGTGACAAGCTGCATCTGGTGACGTGGCAAGTGACAAGCTGCATCTGATGGCAGGTGACATGGCAAGTAGCAAGCTGCATCTTGTGGCAGGTGACATGGCAAGTGACAAGCTGAATCTGGTGACGTGGCAAGTGACAAGCTGCATCTGGTGGCAGGTGACATGGCAAGTGGCAAGCTGCATTTGGTGAGGTGGCAAGTGACAAGCTGCATCTGGT
Source organism: Pelophylax lessonae (assembly GCF_965119305.1). Lineage (NCBI taxonomy): Eukaryota > Metazoa > Chordata > Amphibia > Anura > Ranidae > Pelophylax > Pelophylax lessonae. Next base: position 169,087,940 of record NC_138780.1, read on the forward strand.
GGCAGGTGACATGGCAAGTGACAAGCTGCATCTGGTGGCAAGTGACAAGCTGCATCTGGTGGCAGGTGACATGGCAAGTGGCAAGCTGCATCTGGTGGCAGGTGAGATGGCAAGTGACAAGCGGAATCTGGTGACGTGGCAAGTGACAAGCTGCATCTGGTGGCAGGTGACATGGCAAGTGGCAAGCTGCATCTGGTGAGGTGGCAAGTGACAAGCTGCATCTGGTGGCAGGTGACATGGCAAGTGACAAGCTGCATCTGGTGGCAAGTGACAAGCTGCATCTGGTGGCAAGTGACATGGCAAGTGACAAGCTGCATCTGGTGGCAAGTGATAAGCTGCATCTGGTGACCTGGCAAGTGACAATTCGCATCTGGTGGCAAGTGACAAGCTGCACCTGGTGACGTGGCAATTGACACGCTGCATCTGGTGGCAGGTGACACAAGAGAGGTCCTATTAATTCTGCATTATAGTGAGTTGAACTATTGAATTTTCCATTGCAATGTAATAATGGAAATAATGCACTTCCATTATCCTGACACCATATCAGCCATGGTGTTCTGATGATTGAAGCGCTAACACCAGTCATTGCCCCAACAAAACCGCCCGCTAAAAACTGCATTCCCCCCAGGCCTGGGCATTATTTTTATCCATGCAGCTGGTCCTTGTGTCAAAAATATTGGGGACCACTGTTGTAGATCTTTTGGCCCAGCGTCTCTTCTGCCTATTTGGTAATCCGGCACTGATAGTGCGTCAACTTCAACCAACAGATTTAAAAATAATGAATTCACAAATACCAGTTGTAACAGTAATGTAGACATGATCCTAAACCCGATAACTGAAATATGTTTGTAGTAAGTGAACATACTTTAACTTGTGCATCCCTAGACCTTACAAGCGATTCTCTGCGCCTAAACGGTTAACATTGCCTTTGCAGCGGTGGGGCAAGGTGATCTCCGCGCTAGGAATATAGATCAGAACGCTGCACCTGTCACCTCGATAATATACTCAGTGTCTCCTAGCTGGTGATTGCAATCAGAATTCACTGTCTCAGTCTACATAATTTCATATCTCACATGAAGCTGTTAGCCTGGTATTTAAAAGGAATGCAAATGTCGTTCCTACAAGTCCAGCAGGAGATAACAGAGAGGGGGGGACGTATGTATAAAAAAAAAAAAAAAAGCAATAGATAAAAATAACACACCTAATTATTATGGTAAATACCGGCGGCTTCGCTCGTGCTCCCGAGACCGGATAGGTTTTATGATAATATTGAACATGTCACATTAATAATCAATACAGTCCCCAGCAAGGCCGCACACCTATAATTGTCACATATTACGTACAGTGGGAGAGATATTAATGAGGTTTTCCCAGTAGGGGGACGGAAGGATCTCACTTATCATTAGATTACACCGTGCACCAATATCCAGCCAAGATTATATGTTACAGATCACACAGTCTCATAAAAATGATTACATATTAGCAACTTTGGATGATGTTAGAGGAATAAAAATGGGATATTACTACACGGAATTTCAATGAGACCCTCTCTAATCTCTGATCTCCAAATTAAAATTAAAATCGCGGTGCGGGAAAAGACAAAATCTGAAAGGTTACTCGTGGATTTCTAGGGGTTAATATCATGTATCGCCTTGTGGCCTTGATAACAGGGCATGATATGGGTTTGCAGAGCCCCCCCTTGCATGCCATGGCTGTGAACCTTGGGGTGATGTTAGAGATTAAATTGTGATATTTACTACAACGCTGCAATGATTTTCCGTTCCTGAGCCCCGGAATAAAACATTTTCCAACCCTTGGCTTTAAAGCCCAACTCCAGGAAATCTGAAAATTCTCCCTTGCAATATGACTACGCCCTCACTGCAAAGATTGATTACTACTTTAAGACCAGAAGGATTTGCCCGCTTAATGACCAGGCCACTTTTTTGCAACTTGGCACTGCGTGTTTTTGACTGACAATTGCGCGGTCGTGCAAACTAAATTTACATCCTTTTTTTCCCACAAGTAGAGCTTTCTTTTGGTGGTATTTGATCACTTTGAGTTTTATTTTTTGCACTATAAACAAAAAAAGAGCGACAATTCTGAAAAAAAAAAAAAACAATATTTTTCACATTCTGCTATATAACATTCCCAAAAAATAAATAAATGAAAAAAAATCAACATTTTTTAACATTTTAGGCCAATTTGTTTTCTTCAACAAATTTTTGGTAAAAACAGTCACAATAAGTGTATTTTGGTTGGTTTGCGCAAAAGTTATTGTGTCTACTAACTACAGGAAAGATTTATGTCATTTTTATTGTTTTTTTCTTTTTTTTTACTAGTAATGGTGGCGATCTGCGATTTTTTGCGAGACTGCGACATTGCGGAAGACAGATCGGACCCCTGACTGACATTTTTTACACTTTTGGGGGGACCAGTGACATTACTACAGTAATCAGTGCTAAAAATATGCACTGTTACTGTACTAATGACACTGGCAGGGAAGGGGTTAACATTGTGGGTGATCAAGGGGTTAAATGTGAGCCTAGGGGAGTGATTCTAACTGTGGGGGGGCATGGCTTATGACATGATCATAGAGACCCATGTTCCTATATAGAAGGATCACAGGGGCTCTATAATCACTCCAGGGAGAAGAAAGGTGAGCTGTGGGGAACGATCGTGGGTGTCAGGCGGCAATCGGAGCCGCCTGCCCGCTGCATCGGCTTCCCCACTAACAAGAGGGGGGGTATACGCGCTCGCCCCTAGCCTCCTGCGCGCGTATAATTACGGCGGTTCGCGCAGCGGGTGGTCGTAAAGCGGTTAAAGTCGTTGTGAACCCTTAGGCCCCATTCACACACTTGTGCGACTTATCATGTGACAATCAGAATGAAGAAATGTCATCAGCACACCATGGATTCCTTAGAAGGGTCCAAAGCTTTCTTTACATAGTTGTACGGTACATACAGCATCGTTTCAAAGCCACGCAGGGCCCCTTTGTCAGGCGCTCTGTGATCATTTCAGAGAGAGGTACGGTCAGCTGTGTTTACAACAGCTGACCGTTCTTCTCTCTCAGCAGGGAGCGATCGTGGTTGGGCGGCGGCAATCGCGGCATCCCCGCTGCCTAGTGGGGGCGAGAGAGCGCCGCCGGCGGTAGCACATGCTTGACCCCCCGCACCACGCGCGCGACCGACGTAGTACTACATCGCTTCGTTCAGCCGAGCCAACCTGCAGCAGCCTGCAGTGCGCGGTTGGCAAGTGGTTAAAGTCGCTGTGACTTTAAGTCTCACAGTTATGAACAGTATTCATTGATTTTTACAACTGTCTGTAAATATCAGGGGCTGATAAGTTGTCATGTTGTGTTGACTTTTGTGAGTGTAAATTAGGCAAATTACTTTTTATGTGTATTGTCGGTGTTTCCATATACTGTGTATGCTGTTTAACCACCTCCTTCCCAAGCCTTTTCTGACACTTCGCTCCTACATGTAAAAATCGACTTTGTTTTTTTGCTAATTTAATTACTTAGAACCCCAAAACATTATATTTTTTTTTATCAGAGACCCCATAGAATAAAATGGTGGGTGTTGCAATTTTTTTATGTCATACGGTATTTGCGCAGTGTTCTTAAATTTAAAAAATGTTAATTAAAGTACATTTTTTTTTGTTTAATAAGAAAGATGTTTTTACACCGAGTAAATAGATACCTAACACGTTACGCTTTAAAATTGCGTCTGCCCATGGAATGGAGGCAAACTACGGAGCTTAAAATTCTCCATAGGCGACACTTTAAACGCCTTTACAGGTTATGACTAAATATAAATCAATATCACTGCGCTACTGTCATAAAAACAGCTGCAAACACCACAACACAACAATGTTGTAAAAGGACAGAAAAAAAGGAAAAAAGAGCTGCGCGACTAAGCAATAAGCTCCTAATGAAATAAAATATTGCATATAATACAATTGTGTATATCAAAAATACCTATATCCATAAAGTGCACAGAATTGTGCAAAAAAAATGCAAAATAGCAAATGTGCAAAGAAAACTTCAAATAAAGTCCAAATATGTGCAATATAAATAAGGTAACAGTGTGGCAATAGTGGAAATGAATCAATTCTATCAAACATAAATTGAAAACGCAGAAAAGGATGAAAAAAGTCCTCAATCTTATAAAAAAAAAAAGAGTGCTCCAAGATATAAAGTCCATATCCGATCAAAGGAAGAATTTCACGTGTTCAGAAACAGGGAATTATCACCGAAGTGCAACCATCAACAGAATGAAGAGTCAGGAGCGCTTACCAAAATACGTGGACTCTAAAACCACAGGTAAAGAGTCATCCAAGCAGGAAATGGTGTCACTTGTAGTGCAATGGTCTCACAATAGTTGTCACCATCTCCTCAAATCTTTTGATAGGCATAAAGGAACTTGGGTACTGGGGATCGACCAATTATCGGCAAAGCCGATTATCGGAGGGCCGATATTCACTTTTACCAATATATCGGTACCGGCCCCGGAGCTGGCCGATATTACCGATATTACTGTATGTAAAATCCTAGCATCCACTTTATTAGTGCTTTATATAATGTCCAGTGTGTGTTTTTGTAATCTAATAGTGTGAAATACCTTCATTACATCGCCGCTCGGCCCTTCCGTGACCCCCAGCTGTCAGTGCGGGAGGAGAGAAGGACAGCAGAGCGGGAGATTAGCTGAGCCCGGAGCAGCAATGTAATGAAGGTATTTCACACTATTCTAATCTAATGCCTGGCGCTTCTGTGTACATTGCAGAGGGGAGGGGCTGAGATCCTTCTGACAGCTATGAGAGAAGAAAACCTGAGCCGGAGTGGCGCTGTAATAAAGGTATTTCCCACTATTCTAATCTAATACCCGATGCTTCTGTGTACACTGCAGAGGGGAGGGGCTGAGATCCTCCTCTGACAGCTATGAGAGGAGAAAACAGCAAAGAAGGAGATTAGCTGAGCCCGGAGCAGCGATGTAATGAAGGTATTTCCCACTATTATATTACAAAAACACACACTGGACATTATATAAAACACTAATAAAGTGGATTCTAGGATTTTAATGACATTTGATTCGACCCCTACCGAAGAAGTCAACGCTATTGAAGCACTGACGAAATGCGTATAGGGGCGGAGCCTGCATAGCCGATGCCGCATCTTCCTGATTCCTGGTTGTATATGAGCGAACCTACATGCACTATTGAGTGCCCTCATTGTGAGTACAGCTGCTTTATTCTAAATAAACTGTTGAAGTTCCGAGACAGAGAGCACTAGATTTGTTATTACTTATTCCCCTACATATGCCATAATATATCTGGAGGTGAGAGGCTGGATATAGCCCCCTTGGTTCGTTTACCCTGTTGAGGATACAAGCTGTTATTGACCCGTGTTCAGGTCTATTGCTGAGGTGAGAGACCATTTCACATGGTGATGGGATTTCTTATCACTCACAGAGGTATACACTAAGGAGCACTGGATCGTTTTTGATATGGACACTTTGGATACTTGCACTATTGATTTATAATTGATTTATGGACACTTCAATGAGATCATTTTATTATTCACTGTGCACTATAATTTTTTTGACATTAGTATTAATCATGTTTACATTGTGAGGTGTGGGCACAATAGGGCCCCGTTCACATAGGGGCGATCCGACTTCCAGGGGTGACCTCCGAGGTCGCGGTGCGAGCAGCGCGCCGCGACCTCGGAGCGGCCGGCACAGACTTCATAACATTGAAGTCTATGACGGTCGCTCCGGGTCGCCCCAAAGAAGCTCCGGACCCTTTTTCTAAGTCGGAGCGACTTGTGTTGCTCCTATTAGAACGGGTCCGCAGCTTCCCTATGGAAGGCGACCTACGGCGACCTGTGAGGCGACCAGGTCGCCTCAGTGTGAACGGGGACTTAAGTGTGTGCTGCCGGATATTTTTGCACATTATACTTATATTTATATTGATATTTTTATGTACTGATTTCCTATGCACTGATCACTTTTGTTTACACTGATAGCTTTTGTTTCACAAAGTGTTTACAACAGCTGACCGTTCTTCTCTCTCAGCGGGGAACGATTGTGGGTGTCAGGCGGCAATCGGAGCCGCCTGCCCCGCTGCATCGGCTTTCCCGCTGACGAGCGGGGGCAAGAGCGCGCCGCCGGCATTTACCTTCAGCGGTTCACGCAGGAGTGGCTGCCTGCTGCAGTATAACTGCGGCGGGCAGTCGTAAAGTGGTTAAAGTTGGGCTTTGAAGAAAAATTTAAGTGACCCCAAAACTGTCATGGATTCTCTTTAACTGGCTGCAATTATTATGAACTTGTCTATCTTTATACAACGACAATGTAACATGTTTGTTTCACATTGACCTCATTATCTGGTAACCAAGAAGGATGCAGCCACAAGATGTTTGCTCCCTGTAGACAACCGTATGCCCTTGGACTTTGTCCGCCCTTGGTTTTTTTCTTTTTTGTGAATTATTTGAAGCTGGCACCAAGATCTCTTATCTTTCTAAAAAATGAAAACCTCATCAATGGCACATTGATCTCCCCTTGTCTCTCTCCCTACCTGACCTCTCAGAAATATCACATTTAATCGTCAGGTCTTTGCCTTATTCCAAACGGTCGTCAACGACACCTCTTGCTTACATGTTTTGATTCTCCCTTAATGTGAAAACATGGACTGTATATCCTTAAACGCAGCACTGGAAAGTTACTTTATTAAAGCGGGGAGTCTATGGTCTAAATTGAATTATGTCTCAAATTTATACCGTTCATTTTGCCTCTCTCAGGAGCTCCTCTCCAACTTTCTCTTGTGATAAAGAAAACCATTAGCTTCTGTCAGAACCAGAAGGAAGGAGATCATTTTTATTGAAATAAGAACGGAACGATAGTGTCAGCCACTGAGTCCGACAGATAAAATATTACATCTAATAAACATGGTACGTATGGGATTAGACAAGGGTGCTCAGAATAGCTGAACAGCCTGCTGTAGTTAAAAAAACATTAGTATGGCATTGGGAAAACAATATACATTCAAATAAAGTCATTTACATAGTGACAGAGAGGCGTAATGAAAAAAATAACAGCCAGATAGCGAGATGTCACGTGTCGGCAAAGGGTTAATGATTAAAATGCAACTTTATTGTTCCAGATTTTATACGGTCTAAAGATCTGAATGCAAAATGAGGGGATTTGAGGTTTTTCAAGGCTCTGGGTTCATTTTTATCTGAGCAAGTCGTTCACCAGAAGACGAGCAGAAAAATATTAATACAACGGGCAGTACAGTGCGATACGCAGTTCTTTTTCCAGAATATTGTTTGGATATTGTATCGGCATCTTTATCTATTTGATGGAAAGTGGAAGAGATGCCCATCGACACGATGGACATGATGAAGAAACCATTTTCCTTTTGTCTGATGTTATTGCACAGCGATGGGAATGTTTGCCATTGTTTGGAGAAAACAGGGCAGGTTTTGGGCAGATGGAGCCTAGGCACTGCTCTTGTACACCCATAGGTCAACCCACTGTCTCCTTGCCCAAAAAAGTCCCAACTTATTTATGTGGGTGGTGTATGGTTACACATTTGAGGAAAGTTATACGAGCAACTATAAAAACAACTTCCAACCTTCACCCATGTTCCATCATTAAACTCTTGCTAAAGCATTATGCAAATACACTACTGTGCAAAATTTTTCAGTAGGTGTGAAAAAATGCTGTAAATTAAGAATTTTTAGAAACATTAATCGTTTATTTTCAGAAAAATAACATAATAGAAAGTAAATGAATAGAAGAGAAAACCAAAGAAATCAATATTTGGTGTGACCGCCCTTTGCCTTCAAAACAGTGTTTTTGAAGGAAATTGGCAGGTAGGTTGTTCCAAACATCTTGTAAATCTAAGCACAGATCAACTGTGGATGTAGGCTGCATTAAATCCTTCTGTTTCTTCATGTAACCCCAGACAGACTCAATGATGTTGAGATCAGGGCTCTGTGGGGGCCAAACCATCACTTCCAGAACTCCTTGTTCTTCTTTACACTGAAGATAGTTATAAATGGCATTGGCTGTATGTTTAGGGTCATTGTCCTGCTGCAGAATACATTTGGGGCCAATCTCATGGCTCCCTGATGGTTTGGCATGATGGATAAATATCTGTCTGTATGTCTCAGCATTGAGAACACCATTGATCCTGACCGAATCTCCAAATCCATTTGCAGAAATGCAGCCCCAAACGTGCCCGGAACCTCAACCATGCTTCACTGTTGCCTGCATTCACTCATTATTGTACCGCTCTCCAGCTCTTCGGTGAACAAACTGTCTCCTGCTACACACAAATATTTCTAATTATAACTCCTCAGTGCAGAGAACCTGCTGCCATTTTCTATGTTTTCGTACATAGTTGAGTCACTTAGCCTTGTTTCCACGTCAGAGGTATGGCTTTTTGGCTGAAATTCCTTCATGAAGACCACTTCTGGCCAGACTTCTCCAAGCAATAGATGGGTCTACCTGGGTCCCACTGGTTTCTGCCAGTTTTGTGCTGATGGCACTGCTGGACATCTGATGCTGAAGAGAAGTAAGCATGATGTGTCTTTCATCTGCGGCGGAGGTTTCCTTGGCCGACCCCTGCGTCTATGGTCCTCAGCATTGTCCATTTTTATTGTGCTTCTTCAAGAGCTTCAAGAGCTTGAACAGAACATCTTGAAACTCCCAGTCTGCTTTGAAATTTTTGCCTGGGAGAGACCATACTGATGCAATAGAGCTACCTTTTGTCTGATTGTTGTGCTCAGTCTTGCCATGGTGTATGATCCGTGACATTAAACTGTCTTCCACAATCTCACTTTAACAGTTTGAATCTTGGACGGTTTGGCAGGGACTGGCTGAGATTTGAACCATGTATGGGCAGGCTGAATGTATTAAAGTTGATTAATTGATCAACTTGGGTAAACCAGGCTGTCAGATTTCATATGCCATTATTGCTAGTGTCTCTTATAGCTGCTAGCATTAATCACTGTGTTCTCCCGGCGGGAACAGCTTCCCCCACTGGGACAACACAATGGCTCTGTGGGAGGGATTCCACAGTCAGTGTTGATGGGGGAACCAAGCGATTTTCTTTTCTGTAACCCGTGGTTGCAGGAAATTAAAACACTCCATCTATGGCCAGCTTTAGTAGCAGAGTTTGGCTGTTGCTCACCCAGTATTAAGCCTCCTACACAGCTCTTTCTGCTTCAGTTAATGACTGTGTTTCAGCCTACAAATGAAATTGATGATCATTAGCACCTACTTGGTATAACTGATTAATCATACACCTGACTCTAATCCTACAAAATCCCTAATTTTGTGCAAGTGTAAAAAGTGTAAGAATTGATGCTGGTTTAAAGCCAAAGGGTATTGATTTGATTTGGATTTTTTCTCTGTTCTTCTTAGTGTTGTAAATTGATAAAAAAAAAAAATATATTAAATTGCAGTAAAATATACTTTTCTTACTTTACAGCATTTCTTCACACCGGCCTAAACCTTATGCACAGTACTGTATGCTGTGGCTGGTAGGGTGAGCCCTAATGTCCATCCCCCACATAAATGCATCTCTGTCTTGTTCTGGGGTGTCCCCAAAATGGTAACTTGGCTTTAGCCAAGATTACATGGAACTTCAGTGATTGTGTTTAGGTCTAATTTATAACTGTTTCAATATAAAGATGATATTCTAAAGCGCGACTTCATGACGTAAAGAAAAAAAAACACCCTTGCTGTGGGCCCAACGCATTGCAAGGGTTATTTACTCATTATATGTCTAGGGGCAGAGCATTAGGGAAAAAATACTTACCTTATCCTTTGCTCCAGCAGGGTCCCCCTGGCACTACAGTTGGTCCTCCGCAGCTCCTCTGTAAGCTAGGACCGGCTCCAGATTCACTCCAGCCTCAAAAACGTACAATGCAGGGTTAATATCACTGTATTGTACGGGATGATGCCAAGGTACCACCAACAGACCGTAGCTTTGGCAGGAGGAGGACAACACTGGAGCTAATTAAAGCAGGGTATCTCATGAAACCCCTTAGACATAGTATGGAGTAGAATGGGAGGAAGTTAGAAATAAGGGGGTCTGGAGCTAGCTCTGGGTTTGGGTCTTAAATTGGGTCTGGGGTTGGATCTTGAGTTGGGTTTTGAGTTGGGTCTGGGGTTGGATCTAGGGTTGGGTCTGGAGTTAGATCTGGGGTTGGGTCTTAAGTTGGGTCTTAAGTTGGGTCTTGAGTTGTGTCTGGGGTTGGATAAAGAGTTGGGTCTGGGGTTGAGTCTGAGGTTGGGTCTTGAGTGGGTCTGGGTTAGGGTCTTCACTTTGATCTGGGGTTGGGTCTGGAGTTGGGTCTTGAGTTGGACTTTAAAGCAGACTGTAGAGGACGGGAGTAGCAAGTGGAAGGAGGGGATGTAGATTCGTCACAGCAAACCAGAATCGGCATGTATTCAGGATACCAGAACTTCAACACCTAGCATGGGGGTAGAATATACTCCTGGTAGTCCCCCTGCAAGGCTGTGGAGTTTGGCTTTAGTGACTTCTTAGTACAGTAATTATTATTTTTTTTTTTTGCTTTTTTTAAATTTTCCCCACTTCAAAAACCCTAAAACATTTCCTGCAGGTGCTCATCAGCATGTTGCTTGTTAGCACATAATTCAGATTTAGAATACTTTAATATTCCCAAAGAGAAAACTGATTGGCTCCTTGTGTTGCTCCTTTCTTTCTCCTTCTGAGCTCTGATTTAAAGGGGATGGCAAGAGTCTGATACCAAGTCAAATTTGGGTACATAATTATACTTAATACATTTTATCCGGAGTCCTTAGAATTCTCAAGGCCGATGAAGTGCAATTTTTCAATTAGACTCTGCCAGAGAAGACAGGGAGAGTGCCATTTAGGAGCCACCAGGCAGTCAGTGGCTCAAATTTGGATCCCACTTTTAGCAGAGACTGTGTAAAGCAATGTCTTAGAATTGGTCAAGGGACTGCAACGGGGGAGGAACTGAGTTTCTATAGACAGGTTGGAATTTCTGAACTGAACTAGGGTTAATCTTTAAAGGAAGGATTACTTTGAGGTAGGTGTCTGCTTTGGACTCGCAAAACAAGTCACCATCTGACCATTCAATTCCGCACAATCAACTTTAGGTTTACTAACACCATGTAATCTGAGATCCTACCTAAACTAGCCAATCAAGCAGGCCCTGCACTACAAACCTGTTGGAAGATTGTACAATCAAATTGTAACATGTGGGGTAACCCTTAGATTATAAAATTTGGAGTGTACCTCACTTGTGGTCAAATAAGGCTCCTTGCACAGGCAGGAAAGTTTTTTTTCCGTCAAACCCAATAACTGAGCATTGTTTAAAGAGGCATAAAAATGGTATTTGCTTTATTGTTTGCACTATCTCCAAGCTAACTTTCAATTATGTCATAAATATAAATTCTTCCCGACATTCCCGTTATTTCCTTTGTTTAGCACAAAGCAACGAAACTTTATACACAAATCCGCTTCATCTCTACTCGTTATTTGAATGGAATTTAATTCAATTTAATTAAGTATTTGATGTAGCCAAATGAACAGCGCCTCTGAGTCAATCACAGGGCTCCGCTATTTTCCGCTTTGATATCAAATTCCGAAATTGAATTATTTCAATTGTTTATTGAATCACACGCTTGAAATTCACCAGTTACCGTCCTGACAGGTTTTTAAGCAGAAGTGCAAATTGAAATCCTTACGTTTTGTATACCTCGCGGAATATCTTTACTTCACTCCCAAACAGCCACCGTAGAGCTACTTCCTCTTACACTTGTCTTGTTTTCAAATATCTGCTACGATTAGGAGGGAAAAAAAGTCTCTTCATTTTAAGTTATATCGGTGATTTCTACTTTATTGAATTTGATACTTTTAATTGACTCCATCTTGTGTTCCTCCAGGGGGTCTATGTTGGGCAAAATACATGTTAATGGATGGATGAATGGATGAATGGATAGATAAATGGATAAACTGATGAATAAATGGATGAATAAACTGATTGATTTATGGATGGATAGATACATGGATGTATGGAGGTATAGATGGACTTATATATGAATGAATAGATGAATGAATGAATTGATGAATGGATGCCTATGGGTGAACGAATGGATAGGTGGATGAATGGATGAATTTGTTTGGATGTATAAATGGAATGATTTATGGATGGGTGGTTAGCTATCCACAACTTGGCCCCCAGCTACATCACTAATTTAGTCTCAAAATACCAACAAAATCGTTCTCGTCATTCCTCCCAAGACCTCCTGCTCTCTAGTTCCCTTGTAATCTCCTCCCATACTCACCTCCAGGACTTCTCCCGATCCTCTCCCATCCTATTAGACTCTCTACCCCAGTCTGTCTGACTATCTTCTACTTTGTACACTTTTAAATGATCCCTAAAAACGTTTCCCTTCAGAGAAGTCTATCCTGCCCACATCTAACAACTGTACTTTTATTTCCTCCATCAGCTCATCCCCCCACAGTTATCACCTTTTGTAAAACTTGACCCTCCCTCCTAGAGAATAGACTCTAACGAGCAGGGCCCTCTGATTCCTCCTGTATAGAACTGTTTTGTACTGTATTTGCATTGTAAAGCGCTGCATAGACTGTTGGCGCTATATAAATCCTGTATAATAATAATAATAATAATAATAATGGATAAATGGATTGATTTTCAGATGAATAGTTGGATGCGTGGATGAATGCATAGATGGATGGGTGTATGGATGGATGGATGGGTGGATGGACACATGCATGAATAAATAGATGGATGAATGGATGGCCTGAATTATGTTTAGATTAAATAATGGATGCATGTGGGTGGATAGATAGAGTTATGAATGGATGGATGGTGGATAAATTTATGGTACCGTCCAGCTGATGTCAGACGGAAAACTCAGCCCCTCCCACCGTAGTCCTTGGATCAGGGAAGAAGAGCATCAGGCAGTCACGTAACTGCCTGGCTGTCGTCAGAGGGAATATTCATCCCCTCCCACTGTAGTCTTTAGATCAAGGAAGGAGAGTGGCGGGTGGTCACGTAACTCCCCGGCTGATGTCAGAGGGGAAACTCAGCCCCTCCCACAGTAGTCCATAGATCGGGGAAGGAGAGCGGGGGGGGGGGGGGCGGTCACGTAACCACCCAGCTGACATCAGAGGGGAAACTCCGCCCCTCCAACTGTAGTCCTTGGATCGGGGAAGAAGAGCGTCAGGCAGTCACGTAACTGCCCGGCTGACGCCAGAGGAAAAATTCATCCCCTCCCACTGTAGTCTTTAGATCAAGGAAGGAGAGTGGTGGGTGGTCACGTAACTCCCCGGCTCATGTCAGAGGGGAAACTCAGCCCCTCCCACAGTAGTCCATAGATCGGGGAAGGAGAGCGGGGGGGGCGGTCACGTAACCGCCCAGCTGACGTCAGAGGAGAAACTCCGCCCCTCCAACTGTAGCCCTTATATCGGGGAAGGAGAGCGGGGGGCGGTCACATAACCACCCGGTGATGTCAGAGGGGAAACTCAGCCCCTCCCTCTGTAGTCCTTAGATCGGAGAAGGAGAGTGATGGGCGGTCATGTAACTGCCTGGCTGATGTCAGAGGGGAAACTCAGCTCCGTTCCTCTGTAGTCATTAGATTGGGACATGCGACGGGTGGTCACGTGACTGCGCATCAGCGATTTGGAAAAAGGTATTTAGCTGCAGAATTTAAAAATAAAAAAACAAAGACAACATGTAGTACATCTTGTTATTACAGAGGGGCTGGCAGGAATTGTAATAACTGACTTTACAACCTCTTTCCTTATTGATAGTGTAGGCCCCATACATTTTTTGTGCTCATGGGTACAAGTGCTTAAAGGGGTTGTAAAGGTTTGGAATTTTTAAAATAAAAATAACAAACATGTTATACTTAGCATGTCTGTGCAAGGGTTTTTCACAAAGCAGAACCAATCCTCCTCTTCCGGGGTGCCCCAATGGTGCTCCTGGTTCCTGTGCAGGCGCGTTCCCGAGTCCTGCTGCTGCGTCAATTGACACAGACAGCAGGACGTGGCCCCGCCCTCTGCTCCCATGTCACTGGGTTTGATTGACAGCAGTGGGAGCCAATGGCTCCTGCTGCTACCAATCTGTCCAATGAGATAAGAGCCAGCGGATGGAGCCGCTGGGCTTGTGAATGGCACTAGAACAAATAGGCTCAGGTAAGAAAAAAGGGGGGGGGGGGCGCTGCAGCAAAAAAGGTTTTTCACCTTAATGCATAAAATGCATTAGGGTGAAAAACTTTGAGACTTTACAATCCCGTCAACAGGAAATCCTCTCTTTTTTTTTAAACTTGTGTATAAATATATACAAATTTACAAAGCAGCAAAAACCCCCACAAATAGGCAGGTATATTTTTTATATTTTTATCAACCTCTGCGTCGCCTAACTTGCCAAATATCTATGTGTTGTACAGAAAGAGCAGTGACAGTGCATGCAGACAAAAAAAAAATCAATCTTTTTTGCATGGGCAGATAAAGATGACACAATGAGAATGAAAAAGACAGAGACGGAGAGAGAGGGAGGAAGAAAGAGAATCTAGGAGATAGAAAACAGCGTCCCTGCAGTGATGGATAGCTTGCGTAAACGTGTCAGGATGGTATTATGCAAATTAGCAGCCAGCCTGAGAGTTGCTCTGGTGATTATAGAGGATGTGAACAATGCCCGGGTCCCCAGACACGAGCGTGTCTTGTTATTTTCTTTCCCTCCAACTACCCTTGGGGTGGATTCTTCCTGACCCTAGTCCTTCACAGAAGAAATGTACAAGAAATAAGTTTATGCTACAAGGAGGAAAAAAAAAATATCTCGAAACAGCTCACAAATACTGGCGATGACATTTCGGGAAAAAAAAAAAACATGACTGATATTTTTGTAGAACACACTAAGACCTCCGACCCTAGAACCTATCAATGTATGTAACACTCTTTTTGCTCAAAAGGTCAGTAGCCAACAACAAGAAGGAACAAAAAAAAATTGACTCCATAAAGTCTATGGAAGAGAAAATAGGTATGGCTATTTGCGGCTTGGCTGTCTATGCACAGGTTGACTTTCGTACTGCTTGTTCCCAGTCCAAATTTCCTTGGCCGGCTATACATGGTTCGAATCTCGGCTGGTTCAGCATGGAACAGCAATGATTTCAACCATCTATGAGCATGGTGATTGTACCCAAGTTGATCCATCAATTGACATCAATCGATACAACCAAGAATTTGCTGATGAAAACACTATCATTAGTAGTAATCATTAATCAGCATGGGTTTAAGAAGGGTCGTTCTTGCCAGACCAATCTGTTAACATTCTACGAGGAAGTGAGCTGCCATCTAGATAGGGGAAGGCCTGTGGATGTGGTGTATCTGGATTTTGCAAAAGCATTCATTTTGTATAAAGCGGTTGTAACCTGCAGCACTTTTTTTTTTCCTTTTCCTGCACTGCATACTAGCACATTTGTTAAACTTACCTGAAAATGAAGCATTCCAGTGATGCAATGCCTTACTTCTGGGTTCGCAGCTCCGGCTCTGTGACTGGCCGGAGCCGCAATGACGGTCACTGCTCTGAAGAAATAGCACAGGCGGCCGTTCCTTCAGAGCGCATGCATCAGAGATGTAACTGGCTGCTAGGACAGTAAATATCTCCTAAACGGTGCCTCTTTAGGAGATATTTAAACTACCTATAGCTAAAACGTAACCACTTGCCGACCGACGCAAGTACATATACTGCGGCGGTGAGCCCCTCACAGGCAAAGTGACGTATGGGTACGTCACTAGCCTGTGAGGCTCTGGGGAGCGAGCGTGCGCCGCTGGAGGCACGCTCCCGCTCCCGCTAGGTCATGGACCCCCCCGCGCGTGTGACCGGCGGACCCGATGTCCGCCGGGCACTCGGCGATCGTCCATGACAGCGGGAGAAAGGCAGGCGGCTGATGTAAACAAGCCGCCTGTCATTCTTCCCTGTGTAAGAACAGTGATCATACGGTTCTACTATGTAGCACCGTTGATCAGTGGCGTAGCGTGGGTTGTCAGCACCCGGGGCAAGGCAAGTAATTTGCGCCCCCTAACCCGCGGGATTTTAGCACTCGAGTCTCTTCCACTAGATTAGTTAAAGAAACCCTTACTCCCGAAGCACATGTATTGTTTGTTATGAAAATACTGATGTAATTAAAGTAAAATGCATCTAAATACAAGTTTGAATGACCAGTGTGCCCCCTTTCAATGCAGAGTGACCAGCGTGCCCCCTTTCAATGCAGAATGACCAGCGCAGACAGTGTGTGAACTGTGTATGTCAGAGTCAGACAGACAGAGTGACACTGCGGATGCGCCCCTCCAAATGTTGCGCCCGGTGCGGCCGGCCCCCCCTGCACCCCCCACGCTACGCCACTGCCATTGATCACTGTTCCTACACCTCAAGCCACAGCCAATCACAGTAAGAATAACGCCCCTAGGGACACACACCACCCCTCCCTCTCAAATAAAGTTAACCCCTTCACTGCCAGTGTCATTTTACAGTAACAGTGCATATGTATAGCACTGATTACTGCAGTAATGTCACTGGTAACCCCAAAAGTGTCAAAAATTTCAGTCAAGGGTCCGATCTGTCCGCCGCAATGTCGCAGTACCGCAAAAAAAAATCGCAAATCGCCGCCATTACGCGTTAAAAAAAAACAACAAAAATTACAAAAATCTTTCCCTTAGTTAGTAAACACAATAACTTTTGCGCAAACCAATCAAAATACGCTTTTTGGGATTTTTTTTACCAAAAATATGTAGCATAAAACAAATTGGCCTAAAATGTTAAAACATTTTGATTTTTACTTTTTTTTTTGGGGGGGAATTTCATATAAAAAATGTGAAAAATATTGTTATTTTTGGAAAATTTACGCTCTTTTTTTGTTTATAGCGCATGATCACAAAATCGCACAGGTGATGAAATACCAACAAAAGAAAGCTCTGTTTCTGGGGAAAAAAAGGACGTCAAATTCGTTTAGGTACAGCGTCGCATGACCGCGCAATTGTCCGTTAAAATCACACAGTGCCGAATCGCAAAATACCCCCTGGTCAGGAAGGGGGTAAAATCTTCCGGGGCTTAAGTGGTTAAAGCAGAGTTCCGGCCTCGGGGGTCAATTTGAGCTAAAAATACCCCCGGGACAGTCAGGGCTAGTACATTCCATAATGGATAGCCTCTAAACTGTCCCGGGTTGCACTTACCTGTAAGAAGAAATACTTACCTTGAAAAGTTCTTCTCCAGCGCTGCCATCTCAGGTGTGGGCAGCTGAAGCTGCAGCGTCCCTCTTCGTGTCCTCTTCCGTGACGTTGGAGTCCCACAATGCACTGCTCCGGCCCCGCTCGTCACTTCCGGTGCAGGCGCGGCATCCCTGCACAGCTTCTGGGCATGCCCAGAAGCTGTATAGCAGGGAATGCCACGCTTGCACCGGAAGTGATGAACGGGGCCGGTGCAGGCGCATTGATTCCTGGGAGCGATGACGTTCAGCTCCCAGGAATCATCGTAAACCGGAAGGGACGGCGCGGGCCGCGGCCGCAGAGGGAGGAAGTGGAAGGAAGGTGAGTATATTTTCTTCTATAATAAGGTAAGTGACCAAAAAAATCAGCAGTATCCATTTCTTTTTCAGGTTGCAATCAGCAAGCGGATGGCCCAAAATCTATTTCTTTCGATTTTGAGTCTGGAACTCCGCTTTAATCTACAAGCTGAGGTCTGCAGACATGGACCGTAAGGTTTGTTCTTGGATAGAAAACTGGTAACAGGGGCGCGTCCAAAGGGTGGTGATAAAAAAAGTGTACTCAGACTGGAGTGGTAAGTGGGGTACCCCAAGGTTCTGTCTTGGGATTAATTATGTTTATTTATTCATAAATAACATAGAGGATGGCATCAAAAGCTCAATCTCAGTTTTTGCGGACAGTACAAATATAAGAAGGGCAATAACTTCACAGCAGAATATAGACATTTTAAAGAAAGACCTACACAAAATAATGGAGTGGGCACCTACATGGCAAATGAGGTTTAATGTGGAGAAATGTAGGGGCAAACTACTCACAAGGGGAAGAACCTCTGGGGAAGTCAAGGATGGAGAAAGATCTGGGGGTCCTAGTGGGAGACAGGCAATAGCATTAAATGTCAAACTGCAGCTACCAAAGCCAGTAGAATATTAGCATACATACAAAAGGGGATATACTCCAGGGATAAAACTATAATCCTGCCACTTTATAACATTCTGGTCCGGCCACATCTGGAGTATTCTGTCCAGTTCTGGTCACCAGTCTTCAGAAGGAATGTGCTGGAGCTGGAGAGAGTCCAAAGAAGGGCAACCAAATTAATAAGGGGACTGGAAGACCTCAAATACGATGAGCGACTACAGGCACTAAATTTATTGTTGCTAGAGAAAAGACACTTAAGAGGGGACATGATAGTGATTTACAAATACCTCAATGGTGATCGCAGTGTAGGAAAAAAGCTATTCACTCTCAGGAAGTGTAAGAGGACACAGGGCCAAACAATGAGATTGGAGGAGAAGCGATTTAACCTTAACCGCTTCCATACAGAGCAGTTAGACCCCCTTCCTGCCCAGACCAATTTTCAGCTTTCAGCACTCTCACACTTTGAATGACAATTGCTCAGTCATGGTACACTGTGACCAAACAAAATTTTTATCATTTTTTTCACACAAGTAGAGCTTTCTTTTGGTGGTATTTGATCACAACTGGGTTTTTTTTTTTCGTGATATAAGCAAAAAAAGAGCAAAAATTTTGAAAAAAAAAAACACTTTTTTTTAGTTTCTATTATAAAATTTTGCAAAAAAATAATTTTTCTTCATACATTTGGGCCAAAATTTATACTGCTACATATCTCTGGTAAAATTAACCCAAATTAGTGTATATTATTTAGTCTGTGTGAAAGTTATTGAGTCTAGAAGCTATGGTACCAATTACTGAAAATTGATCACACCAGATGTACTGATGGCCTATCTCCTTTCTTAAGGCCCTGAAATGTCAGGACAGTACAAATGACCCCTTTTTGTAAAGTAGACAGTCCAAGGTATTTAGTAAGAGGCATGGTGAGTTTTTTGAAGTTATAATTTTTTCCCACAATTCTTGGAATATGAAGAAAAAAAATTTTTTTTCTTTTTTTTTCCCAAAACGTTGTCAATTTATAAGCTATTTCTAGCACATAGCATGTACACAGCAAAAATTACACCCCAAAATTCATTCTGCTACTCCTTCTGAGTATGGTGATACCACATGTGTGAGACTTTTACACAGCCTGGTCACAAAAAAAGCCTCCACATCCAAGTAGCACCTTCAGGCGTTCTAGGAGCATAAATACACATAAAACTTTTTTACTACCTATCACACTTTTCAAGGCCCTAGAGCAGTGTTTCTCAACTCCGGTCCTCAGGGCACACTAACAGGCCAGATTTTAAGTATTACCTTGGGGAGATGCAGACTAGAATACTGCAATCACTGAGCAGCAAATGAAATCACCTGTGATGCATTTCAGTTTTCTTGCAAACCTGGCCTGTTAGTGTGCCTTGAGGACCGGAGTTGAGAAACGCTGCCCTAGAGCACCAATACAATGGAAAAGTGCACAAAATGACCCCATTTTGGAAAGCAAACACTCCAACGTATATTCTATGAAGCATTATGGTTATGGGTCCTTTGAACATGTCATTTTTTCCCACAAGTTTTTGGAAAATGTGGGGAAAAAATAAAAACTTTTTTTTTTACACAAAGTTGTCAATTTATAGGATATTCCTAACATATAGCATGTACATAGCAAAACTGACACCCCAAAATACATTCTGCCACTCCTCCTGAGTATGGCAATACCACATGTGTGAGACTTTTTCACAGCCTAGCCATATAGAGGGGCCCAACATCCAAGGAGCACCATCATGCATCCTAGCCACTTGCCTAGGCCTATTTTTTACATTTGGTGTTTACAAGCTAAAATCAGTTGTTTTTGCTAGAAAACTACTTAGAACCCCCAAACATTATATATATTTTTTTAGCAGAGACCCTAGAGAATAAAATGGAGATTATTGCAATATTTTTTATCACACCGTATTTGCGCAGCGGTCTTCCAAACGCAATTTTTTTGGAAAAAATTCATTTTTTTAATTAAAAAATAAGAAACCAGTAAAGTTAGCCCAATTGTTTTCCATAATGTGAAAGATAATGTTACGCCAAGTACATAGATACCCAACATGTCATGCTTCAAAATTGCGCACGCTCACAGAATGGTGACAAACTTTGGTACTTAAAAATCCCCATAGGCAACACTTTAAAAATTTCTACAGGTTGCTATCTTAGAGTTACAGAGGAGGTCTAGGGCTCAAATTATTGCTCTTGCTCTAATGATAGCGGCGATACCTCACATGTGTAGTTTGAACACTGTTTACATATGTGGGCGGGGTTTTCGTATGCGTTCGCTTCTGCGCGCGAGCTCATGGGGACAGGGCTCTTTAATTTTTTTTTTTTTTTTTTTTACTATTTATTTTATTTATTATTTTTTATTTTTACACTGTTTTTTTAAAAAGAAAAAAATAAATCATTTTTATTTCTATTACAAGGAATGTAAACATTCCTTGTAATAGAAAAAGGCACGACAGGACCTCTTTTTTGTGAGATCGGGGGTCAAAAAGTCCTCAGATCTCACAAGTACACTAAAAGATAGAAAAAAAAATAAATAAATAAATAAAATGAAAAAAAAAGGGACCTTTAAACTGGTTGCTAGGCAACGACGTTTGCCGTAGCTCCGGTCCTCCAAGACCATAGAGTCGAGTGAGGGCAAGCTTGCCCTCACTCGACATCCTGTCTGTGAGGATCCGGGACCGGATCGTTTTCCCCGCTGTCGGCAGGTCCGGTAAGCGGGGAAAAGGACCAGAATGCGGCAGGAGTGGGGGGGGAGGGGCACCTCCGCCGCTGGGACCACCCTTATCGGAAAGCCAACCATCCACCGTTTAAAAAAATACCAGGGTTATGGCAGCTATCTGCTGCCATAAAACCGGTATTTAGGTTTAAACGGAGGACGTATACAAACCTTTTTGGACTTAGACATGGTGGCTGTATGAAGGGTGACAGGTACTCGGGTACTTTGCTGGGCAAGTGACAGGTACTCTGGTACTGATTAGCAAGTGGCAGGTACTCGAGTACTCTGATAGGCAGGTGACAGGTACTCGGGTACTCTTATGGGCAGGTGACAGGCAGGTGATAGGTACTGATGAGTAGTACTGATACTGATAGGTGATACTGATACTGTACTGATGGGTACGGATGATCAGTACTGATACTGATAGGTGATAGGTGCTGATGGGTACTGATGAGTACTGATGAGTAGTGATGGGTACTGATGAGCAGGTGGAAAGTACTCGGGTACTTCAGGTGTCAGGTACTCTGATGAGCAGGTGGAAGGTACTCGGGTACTCTGATGGGTAGGTGACAGGTACTCGGGTACTCTGATGGGTAGGTGACAGGTACTCGGGTACTCCGATGACGGGTACTCGGGTACTCCGATGACGGGTACTCGGGTACTCCGGTGACAGGTACTCAAAGTACCCGAGTACCTGTCATCAGAGTACCCGAGTACCCGTCATCAGAGTACCCGAGTACCCGTCATCAGAGTACCCGAGTACCTGTCACCAGCCCATCAGAGTACCCGAGTACCTGTCATCAGAGTACCCGAGTACCTGTCATCAGAGTACCCGAGTACCTGTCATCAGAGTACCAGAGTATCCGTCATCGGAGTACCCGAGTACCTGTCACCTACCCATCAAAGTACCCGAGTACCTGTCATCAGAGTACCTGATGGGCTGGTGACAGGTACTCGGGTACTTTGATAGGCTAGTGACAGGTGCTTTTTATTGGGGGGGGGGGCAATCAGTGTGGTTGGGGTGCACTGTATTTGGTAACTAGCTGTTACCACAATCTCCTCCTCACACAGGATCAGTGTGTGAGGAGGAGAACACGGTGACAGCTAGTTACCGTGTTCTCTGTTGACATTTGTGACCGGCTGTGATTGGACACAGCCGGTCACGTGGTAAAAAGCCAATTTCATTGGCTCTTTACCTAGATCGGGGATGGGCTCTGTCCGAGGGACGAGCCTCGTCCCCGATCGCCCCGCTGCGCGCCCCCGGGGGGGGGGGCGCGCATTGAGGAGGGAACGAGCGGCTCGCGCTGGAGCTGCTCATGTGATCGGCTGTGATTGACACAGCCGATCACGTGATAAACAGCCAATTTCATTGGCTGTTTACCTTGATCGGGGTTGGGCTCAGTCCGAGGGACGAGCCTTACCCCCGATCGCCGCGCTGCGCGCCCCCGGGGGCGCGCAGTAGCGGCGAGACCGGGCGGACGTCATATGATGGCAGCCCGGATCGAGAAAGGATTCCTGCCGACGTCATTTTATAATGGCGCGGTATGGAAGGGGTTAAGCTGCATAGGGGATTTTCACTGTCAGGGCGATAAGAATGTGGAACTCTCTTCCCCATAACCTGTGGTTGCAGTAAAGAAATTCACATCATCTGGCCTGCTTTTCATCATACCATCTTCCTCTGAATTTATGGGATTAGAGATTTTTTTTTAGAAGAGTAGGTAAAATGGACAAATGTAACATAGTTCAGCATTTTTTTCCAGGCTTTTTTTTTTTAACCATGACATTAAACCACTCCCTAAAGTTTTGAAAGGATGGGAGTGCCACACCATCTTGTATAGTCCTTTAAAAGATTTGAATCTATTTTGTAACAGCCATCGCGTTTCAGGGGCTCAATACTCCCCTTTCATCTATTGTTACTGGGGGGGGTCTATTGTTGCTGGGGGATTTAATGTTACTGGGAGGGGTTTATTGTTACTGGGAGGGGTCTATTGTTGCTGGGGGATCTATTGTTGATGGGATATAATTTACAATGAATACAAATGACATTGCACCCCAGATTGAATGGTTATGTATTCTCTAAATGGGGCAATACTGAGAGGTGGGTAGGCGGCAGCGACAAGGGATGACTCACAAGGGGGCAATACCTGCACCTATTCTCTGAGAAAAAAAGCCCTGGTTATATGAATAGTTACATTAGTCCAAGCTGGACCACAGTAACTACGTAAAAAAATATCCATACCTGAAATTCTTCTTTTCTACCAGCTTTTATCAATTTTATTCTGATGTTTCTATTGAAGACCTAGGATTAGATCCCCCAAGGCATTGAGTGCGTCCTCCTCTATCCTAAATGGAGACAGTTGTAATCTCCACAAACGTACTTGGAAGGTTGCATTTATCATTTCCCCTGGTTACTCTCATCCTCGACAAATGTAAGGCATTCCTAATCTTGTATTGAAGATAAAATACCCTAAGATGGGACTTTGGAGGCACGACATTTACAAAAAAAAACTTTAAACTTAGTCCTAAAACATCATATACACATTACTACCAGTAGTCTACTGCACCACAAAAGCTTCCCATCTCTCCTCTTCTATTATTTCTATTAGTGGTCACCTCTGAGAGTTTCTCCTTTTTATATTCCCCTTGAGTACAACAATTCCACAGACGAGTATCAAAAGTGAAATTTTTGAAGCATCTGCTTAGGTTTCATCTTTTTAACCACTTGCCGACTGGTCACGTTGACCGTACTGCGGCAAAGTGGCTCGTTCCTGTCCAGCGTCGTAGACCTATGTCGCTGGACTCCTCCCCTTGTGGGCCGCGCCGGAGGCTCGCTCCCGCTGTATTCAGTCACAGCGGGAGTCGGGCCAGGGGAGGAGCGGCGGCGATCGCCACTGCTCTTACCCGATCGTCGGGGGAATCGAGTCTGGAGA
The DNA here is from genome assembly GCF_965119305.1 of Pelophylax lessonae. Lineage (NCBI taxonomy): Eukaryota > Metazoa > Chordata > Amphibia > Anura > Ranidae > Pelophylax > Pelophylax lessonae. The sequence continues at coordinate 169,111,799 of NC_138780.1, forward strand.
TCTCCTAAGTGACAGACAATGTCAGATTGCAGGATTCAACATAGCTGAACATGCGATCTGTCCCTGTGTCACTCAGTCACCTCCCCCCACACACATCAGTAAGCACCAGGCATACATTAACCCCTCCCTCTCCAATAAAATTAACCCCTTCCCTGCCAGTGTAATTTTGACTGTAACAGTGCATATTTATAGCACTGATTACTGCAGTAATGTCACTGGTACCCCCAAAAGTGTCAAAAATGTCAGTCAAGGGTCCGATCTGTCCGCCGCAATGTCGCAGTCCCGCAAAAAAAAAAATCACAGATCGCCGCCATTACGCGTTAAAAAAAAAACACCAAAAATGACAAAAATCTTTCCCTTAGTAAACGCAATAACTTTTGCGCAAACCAATCAAAATACGCTTATTGTGATTTTTTTTACCAAACATAGGTAGCAGAAAACAAATTGGCCAAAAATTTAAATAAATTTTGATTTTTACATTTTTTTTTGGGGGGGGGGGATTTCATATAAAAAAATGTGAAAATATTGTTATTTTTTCAAAATTGTTGCTCTTTTTTTGTTTATAGCGCAAAAAGTAAAAATCACACAGGTGATCAAATACCAGCAAAAGAAAGCTCTGTTTGTGGGAAAAAAAGGACGTAAATTTTGTTTAGGTACGGCGTCGCATGACCGCGCAATTGTCAGTTAAACTCACACAGTGCCGAATCGCAAAAAGTGGCCTGGACGTAGGACAGCAAAATCCTCCGGTGGTAAAGTGGTTAATAAAAATAGGATTCTGGTTGTTTGCTATACTTTTTCTCCATCAGCCTTCAGGACTCTTTTTGCTGTGGACAATAGTTCCATTTCTGTTCTAGAATGCCTTGCTCTAGTCTTGGTAGAACTGTCCCATAATGCAAAGTGAAGTGTGAAGGGAAAGTCCCCAGAGGACAGGATACAGATCAATTATCCTAAGTGTAGCCCAACTTTGTGACTCGCTGTCTCCTCTGTGATTCCTCTTTGAACTCCCCGTCATTGTCCCTCAGCTGCTGTAATAACTCACGTTTTGTTTAATTAGCTCTCAATAGAGGGGAATATTTACAGTATATTTATGTTCGTACTTGTTATGCATTGTGTATGCCACTTGTAAATAAAGATTGAATAACCTATAGTGAGTAATGGCTCTCCGGTACAGATTGGTGGTTGTATACCTGGGAGCCTTCAGGTTTGGATCTTCAGTATGATAGCGAGATGGACAAACTTGTGCAGGCTTTCTTAATTGAGTATCCACATACCTTGAGGATATGGAGACCATATAATAAGATATGGAACTAGATCTTTAAATAATTAAAAAAATGACTAATAAAAAAAAGTTTTTCTGCGTGATATCAAAGTAGTCTTGATGTGCGAGATATCCATACCTGGAATTCTTCTTTTCTACTCGCAAAAACCATTGTCGGCTACTTCATCTCAATTCCATATTTTGATTGCACATATCAACAGCTAGTTGTAGCTACTTTGTGTGTTTTTATAAAAATAAATATCATAAAATCCTAATAATATTCTTTAACCACTTTACCACCGGAGGATTTTGCTGTCTTACGTCTGGGCCACTTTTTTGCGATTCGGCACTGTGCGACTTTAACTGACAATTGCGCGGTCACGCAAAGCCGTACCCAAACGAAATTTACGTCCTTTTTTTCCCACAAACAGAGCTTTCTTTTGGTGGTATTTGATCACCTGTGCGATTTTTTGATCATGCGCTATAAACAAAAAAAAAGCAACAATTTTGCAAAAATAACAATATTTTTCACATTTATTTTATATGAAATTCCCCCCAAAAAATGTAAAAATCAAAATGTTTTAACATTTTAGACCAATTTGTGTTCTGCTACATATGTTTGGTAAAAAAAATTGCAAAAAGCGTATTTTGATTGGTTTGCGCAAAAGTTATTGCGTTTACTAACTAAGGGAAAGATTTTTGTCATTTTTGTTGTTTTTTTTTTTAAACGAGTAATGGCGGCGATCTGCGATTTTTTGTGTGGGACTGCAACATTGCGGCGGACAGATCGGACCCTTGACTGACATTTTTGACACTTTTGGGGTTACCAGTGACATTACAACAGTAATCAGTGCTATACATATGCACTGTTACTGTGAAAACTGACACTGGCAGGGAAGGGGTTAACTTTATTGGTGATGCAGGGGTTAAGTGTGTCCCTAGGGGCGTGCTTCTAACTGTAAAGGGGTGTGGCTAGTGGTGTAACAACAGAGACATATGATCCTACATAGCAGGACTGTATGATCTCTGTTCTTACACAGGGGAGAATGACAGGCGGCTTTGCTTACATCAGCCGCCTGCCTTTCTCCCTCTGCAACGGACGATCGCGAGTGACCGGCGGATATCGGGTCCGCTGGTCACACGCGCGGGGGGGGGGGGGTCCGTGAACGAGCGGGGCGGGAGGCGAGCGACGTAGCCCTACGTCGCTTTGCCTGTGAGGGGCTGACTGCCGCAGTAAATATGCTGACGGCAGTCGGCAAGTGGTTAAAATTTTCCACATTTTATCATGTTACAACCAAAAACATACATGTATTTAATTGGGATTTTATGTGATAGACCAACGCTAAGTGATACATAATTGTGAAGTGGAACGAAAATGATAAAAGGTTTTACATTTTTTTTTGCAAATAAATATGTGAAAAGTGTGGAGTGTATTTGTATTCGGCCCCCTTTACTCTACCCCTAACTAAAATCTAGTGGAACCAAATGCCTTCAGAAGTCACCTAATTAGTAAATAGAGTCCACCTGTGTTTAAATTAAGCTTAGTATAAATACAGCTGTTCTGTGAAGCCCTCAGAGGTTTGTTAGAGAACCTTGTGAACAAACAGCATTATGAAGGCCAAGGAACACACCAGACAGGTCAGGGATAACGTTGTGGAGAAGTTTAAAGCAGGGTTAGGTTATTAAAAATATCCAAAGCTTTGAACATTTCACGGCACACTGTTCAATCCATCATCAGAAAATGGAAAGAGTATGGCATAAATGCAAACCTACCAAGACATGGCCGTCCACCTAAACTGACAGGTCGGGCAAGGAGAGCATTAATCAGAGAAGCAGCCAAGAGGCCCATGGTAACTCTGGAGGAGCTGCAGAGATCCACACCTCAGGTGGCAAAATCTGTCCACAGGACAACTATTAGTCGTGCACTCCACAAATCTGCCCTTTATGGAAGAGTGGCAAGAAGAAAGCCATTGCTGAAATAAATCCATAAGAAGTCCCTTTGCAGTTTGTGAGAAGCCATGTGGGGGACACAACAAACATGTGGAAGAAGGTGCTTTGGTCAGCGGCGGCTGGTGCTCCATGAGCGGGGGGGAGGGGCAGACTAACCACACCAGGTCGCACACCATACCCCCCCCGGACCACACCAGGCCGCACACCATACCCAACCTCCCCGTCGCCGGCTCACTCACCCTGCCTGGACATGTGGAGGGAGGGCAGGAAGCAGCAGCAACGACAGCTTTGGCTTTGTCTTCTTCCCCCTCAGTCTTCTGCGTCTCCTACGTCCTCTTCCATGGCCAATGGCATGGCTTCTCCTTTTGGCCAATCAGGAAACGGGTCTCAGGACCCACTTCCTGATTGGCCAGGAGGAGGATCTGTGTGACAATAGTGAACATTCATTCGCTAATGTCACACAACTGGGTGGGCTCGGGGGGTGCAGTGCTCAGCGCCCCGAGCCCACCCTTTTTTTTCACCTATTAGAGCCTCTGGCTCTAATCACATGCTTAAAAAAAAAAAAAAAAGCCCCATTGAACTCCATGTGTCAGGCACCCTGCATGTAGATTAGGGGGCTGGATGCATGGATGGGGGGGGGTCGGTGCCCCTGCGCCCCCAATGCACCAGTCGCCACTGGCTTTGGTCAAAGCAAAATGCTATGAGTGGCGGAAAACTAACACTGCACATCACTCTGAACACACCATGCCCACCGTGAAACATGGTGGTGGCAGCATCATGTTGTGGGGATGCATTTCTTCAGCATGGACAGGGAGGTCAAAGTTGAGGGGAAGGTAAATGGAGCCAAATACAGGACAATCTTAGACATAAAACCTGTAAAAGACTTGAGACTGGGGCAGAGGTTCACCTTCCAGCAGGACAACGGCCCTAAACATAAAGCCAGAGGTACAATGGAATGGTTTAGGTCAAAGCATGTTCATGTGTTAGAATGGCCCAGTCAAAGTCCAGACCTGAATCCAATAGACAGTCTGTGGGAAGGCTTGACAATTGCTGTTCACAGACGCTCTTCATCCAATCTGACAGAGCTTGAGTTATTTTGCAAAGAAAAATGAGCAAAAATGTCACTCTCTAGATGCAAAGCTGGTAGAGACATTCCTAAAAAAGTCTTGCAACTGTAATTGCAGTCAAAGGGGGTTCTACAAAGTAGTGACTCAGGGGGGGGGGGGTGATTACAAATACACGCCACACTTTTCAGATTTTTTTTGTAAAAAATGTTGAAAACCATTTATCATTTTCCTTCTACTTCACAATTATGTGCCACTTTGTGTTGGTCTATCACATAAAATCCCAATAAAATACATTTACGTTTTACGTTGTAACATGACAAAATGTGGAAAATTTCAAGGAGTATGAATACTGTTTCAGGGCACTGCACATGGTACAACCAGGGCTGGGACAGGGGTGGGCTGAAGGGGTGGCTGCCCTAGGCACAGCATGTGTTGTAGGGATGGGGGTGCCCTAGGATCCTTCTACTATAAGGCTGATAAGAGTAGTGACAGCAACATCACTACTTCTGTCAGCCCAGCGCTGGAAGTGGCAAGGAGAGCAGGAGAGAGATGGGAAGAGGTTGGGGCTGTGCTCTCTCTTTGCCTCCTCCTCATAATGAAGGGGGGGCACAATTTGGCATTTTCGCCCTGGGCACAGAATGATCTTGTCCAGCACTGGGTACAACAGGCACATATCAGAGATGTGAAATGTTGGGGTAACAAACACTTTAAAGCAGACATTATGAACAAAACATGGGTTTACTTTATATTAATTATTAATAATATTAATATATTAATTATTATATTATATTAAAAATATTTAAAAAAAAACAACTCTTATACCCAGCTATGCAATTGAAAAAAATTTACAAAAAAAAGTATACTTTTAATAACAAATTCTATAAATACCTAAAACTATTGCCATTGGTTATGTTTCAGGGCCCAGAAGTGGCTGCATTTTTCCTCCTTGTGGCATAGACCAAATCTGATGTTACACTTCTCTGCATTTTTACAACATATTATTCTTTCTATTCCCTTTGCATTTACAAAATTATTCTCAATATTTTAACCATTTAATTTTTTTTTTTTTTCATTTTTCTTTTACAGAACACCTCCTGATTGCAATCAGAACCCACAATGGTTTTCGTACATTGTAATAGTAAACGGGTTTGCGTCCAATTGAAAGAAAAAGGGCCATATACGTTTGTTATTATTAGTTTTTTATTATTTCAGACTCCATTTAATGAACAGAAAAAAAAAAGGAGCTATTCGGCAGCGGATAATGCAAAGCGAATACCAGCGGGATAATGATAACTGTTGATAGCCTTGTGGGACAATCAAGACAGATTTATTTGGAAATTGCATTTCATTTGTTCGCATTACTTAGTATAAAATTTATCTCCAAGGCAAATTCTTCCTAAAATATTTGAGATGCGGTTATTAGGCGTAATAGTACCCACACCTATGTACAATGCAATGGAACATCTCTGGAGGATATCTTAATTAGATCCTTTAGCCAGAGCTGATGTTGACCGAGCCCCAAAGGTTTAGACTATTGTGTTTTTAGCTTTGATTTGCCTAATACGTTGCACTTGTTTAGGGCGCAAGGAGAGTGTTATTATGTATCAAGGGAGATACCGATACCTGGCCAATTAGCAAGGATGTAATCAAGGTTCCCATACATATGAGCAGGGAATCGCTCCTACATCTACTTAGTCAAAGGCTGGCGGAATATCCTTAAAGCAAAAAGTGTAGGCAAATATAAACTACCCCTATTTAGCTAAATGAAATGTATATATACAGTAGTTTAAATGTATATAGTAAAACATCCTTAAAGGACAGGTACGTCATTCTGGCTTTATACAGTGCCTTAAAAAAGTATTCATACCCCTTGAAATGTTCTACATTTTGTCATGTTACAACCAAAAATTTATTTTATTGGGATTTTATATGATAGACCAACACAAATTGGCACATAATTGAGAAGGGAAAATAAAATGATAAATGGTTTTCTAAATATTTTACAAATAAATATGTGAAAAGTGTGGTGTGCATTTGTATTCAGCCCCCTTTACTCTGATACCCCTAACTAAAATCTAGTGGAACCAATTGCCTTCAAATCTAGTGGAATTAATTGCCTTCAGAAGTCACCCAATTAGTAAATAGAATCCACCTGTGTGTAATTAATTCTCAGTATAAATACAGCTGTTCTGGGAAGCCCTCAGAGGTTTGTTAGAGAACCTTAGAGAACAAACAACATCATGAAGGCCAAGGAACACACCAGACAGGTCAGTTGTGGAGAAGTTTACAGCATGGTTAGGCTATAAAAAATATCCAAAGCTTTGAACATCTCACAGAGAATCCATCATCTGAAAATGGAAAGAGTATGGCACAACTGCAAACCTACCAAGACATGGCCGTCCACCTAAACTTACAGGCCGGGCAAGGAGAGCATTCATCAGAGAAGCAGCCAAGAGGCCCATGGTAACTCTGGAGGAGCTGCAGAGATCCACAGCTCAGGTGGGAGAATCGGTCCACAGGACAACTATTAGTCGTGCACTCCACAAATCTGGCCTTTATGGAAGAGTGGCAAGAAGAAAGCCATTGTTAAAAGAAAGCCATAAGAAGCCATAGATGGTTCTACAAAGTATTGACTCAGGGGGGCTGAATACAAATGCACACCACGCTTTTCAGATATTTATTTGTAAAAAAATGTGAAAACCATTTATCATTTTCCTTCCACTTCACAATTATGTGCCACTTTGTGTTGGTCTATCAAATAAAATCCCAATAAAAGCATTTACGTTTTAAGGAAGGATTGGGAGGCAAGGATTTTTTGGCAAAAAAGGGTTCTAAAATTGTTTTTTATTTTTATTGATAAATTCATATAAAAACCGGGGAATACAATAAATTCTAAAAAATGACCTTACATAAGGCCCAAATACATTTATGTAGCAATTTACTTAATACTTGTTTCATACAGAGTATACAGAGAAGATTTCGAGACTTAAATATAAGTAGATACATCACGTCAAGAGGATCTTAACGTAGGGTGACAGAAATAGGACTGCCGTCCAACCAGATCAGCTGATGCTGTATTCAATCATTCAATGGATAAATATTCACATTGCTCAACATGTTTCGCCATTTTAGGGCTTCATCTGGAGCGTTCTAGTGAGGTATTCTGTATAATGCTATAAAACAGGAAACACACATTAGTGTCATTCATAACTAACGAGGAGGGTATCGTGGATTTCAGAAGGATGGATCATATAAATGGTAGATAAAGGCCATTGGAATTGTAACAACCAAGGGTTAATAAAAACCTGGCTGGCGTCAACAAGCCCAAGTAAAAATAGTTACTGTGGCTTGAGTCCAGACGGTAAACTCATAGAGTGGGTACATCTATGTACTCCTTAATGAATGTCCACAGATCCCTCACCGGATGGGGAACCGCTCCAGACGCTCCAGATGAAGCCCTAAAATGGCGAAACATGTTGAGCAATGTGAATATTTATCCATTGAATAATTGAATACAGCATCAGCTGATCTGGTTGGACGGCAGTCCTATTTCTGTCACCCTTCGTTAAGATCCTCTTGATGTGATATATCTACTTATATTTAAGTCTCAAAAGAAGAAGAAGAAGATTGACCTAACTGGTATTGCTGTTCCTTCACTATCCAGTCACAAGTTGGGGTGGTCATTAAACCATGGCTTCTATGAAGTAGGGCATATAGACAGACACAATGGGAAAACCAGGCATGTTATGTGAGATGAGCCAAAAGGAACCATCAAAAATTAGTTCAATGCATACATTTCTATATTTTTTTATAAAGAGCATCATCATAAGAACAGTAAGGGAAATATTATATGAACCGCACAAGAAAGTAATACAATAAAGTCCTATTGGGTGTAGGGAAAAAACCCTCAGAGGCGCCTTTGGTGGTGTGGAGAGATGGTTATGGAAAGGTCAAAGTCATCAGAAGTATTAAATAGACATGCACTGGTAACACCAAAGATGCGTTTCATGATTAATACTCCACTTCATCCGTGAATAGGATTTTTCACAGAGGTCCGTCTTAGTCAAATGTTTCCAGAATCTACCGTAAAGCAAACAACTCTGGAAACATTTATGTGGAATATACCATTTGACTAACACGGACCTCTGTAAAACACTGCATTAACTGATGAAGTAGCACATTAGCCACAAAGTACAACTTTGGTGTTACCAAGAAATGTCTATTCAATACCTCTGATGATTTTGACCCTTCCATGGCCATCACACCACAAGGGCGATTCAGCTGTATAAACCCCTGAGGTGTTTTCTCCCCCCACCCACGAGTTCATCCCACTGCCCTACCATTTCTAGGGCTGGGTTCTCCAGAGGCGTTGGGTGTGACCACCAACTTCCTGTGTGGCAACCGGAATATTCTCCACGTGAAAACCTGGAGGGTTGCGTCTACCATAAATTTTGGTTACTCGCAACCTTCCTAAATGTAAGTGCTTTTCATCTTCATAAAACCCACTACACCTGTGCCAATCCCCTATTCATAAAAAAATAAAAATAAAAATACATTTTTTCAAAAAAGTTATAAATGTGCTGCTCTGTATCCCACTAAAAAGTGCAAAATGTGCTACTAAAGTGGGGTACACACTAGTAGAAAATCTGCCGAAAATTCCCGTCCGAGGTAAAATCGTCCGATTTTCGCCTAGTGTGTACACAACTTTTCAGCAGCCGATGCCGACATTTTCAACGAAAAAAAAAACGGAGGGACAAACACCAAAATTTTTTTCGTCCGTCCCCAGACGACTGGTTTTCGTTTAATGTGTATGCAGTACGTCCGTGAAAAATCGGATACGAAAGACCGCGCATGATCTGAAGTTGCTGACAACCCGGAAGTCTAGGAACAAATGTGCCAAAAAAAAAAGAAAAATCGGACGAGAAATTTCGTGAACATTTATGCACTGTCAACTAAAAACAGTTATGAAGGCTGAGAAGACAGAGAAAAATCGGAGGATATTTCGTCCGATTTTCGTCAAGTGTGTACGGCCTTTACCCCATATACACAGCGCTTATAAGTGCAAATACAATCCTATACAGTATGTAGCTCAGTATTATGCATACAAATTCATAAACCATCTTACTCCATAAAGCCAAAATAAAACCATATAAAAAAATACAGTGCATTCATAAAAATGTTTTGATTAAATATAAAGTGCTTCCAAATTAAAGTGCTTCCAGTATAAAGTGTCCGCCGTGAATAAGGACAGTAAGGTGCTCAGTTGCGCTTCTTAAAACCTTGTGCAGATTTTCATTACCAATTCTCTTCAAGTGTGCCACTTCAACATTTGTGCCACCCTCAACTCACCAGACATACATGACTCTCTGTATATACTGGGTCAATAAGCGCCTTGTCCCCTCAGGGAACTAAATCTAGAAAGTATGCTGCAGTTCCTCTGAATACCCCTCAGTTAAAAGTACCCCAGGAGAAAAGTTCATTATAGTGTAAAACCCTCTAATAAAATTACATCATAAAACATCATAAAACAAAGCCAAAAAAACACTCATATTAGGAGGTGCACTAGATCATGCACCCTAGATAAAACACTAACCTCTGCTGAAGATCAGCTCCACCATCCCCAGTGCAAGCTCAGTCGTCACTCCCGGCACTTCCAGGTGTACATGCATCACTTGCAGGTGCAGTTTGCGGGATGATGCTACTTCCTGTAGTCCCGACGCGTTTCGTATATTATTTTAGCTGCATATAGTATTGTATTTGCACACATAAACGCTGTGTAATTGCAGTAAGTGCTTTTCATCTTTGTCAGATCATCACACTTCCAAAAATACTGCATATGTACCACACCATAAGGCAGCCAAGGAACCAGGGTTCCTCCAGAGGTTGCTAGGGTTTCTTGATCTGTGGCTGACTGACCTCTGATTTGATAGTGCCAGCACAACTTTGGGGCAATTACCATTTGGCAAAGCCAGTGGTATGACACCAATGATCTTAATATCAGTAATAGTGGCATTCTGACTACCACTGTAGGGAGAGGCATTCTTTCCACTAGCCACCGATATAAGGAGCATTTTCCCCAGTGGCTCCCAGTGAATTGGCTTTTTGAGGGCTGCCCTGAGACCTGAAAATTATTTGAAGGGTTTCTCAGGGGTGAAATAGTGTAAGGGAAGGCGTTCTTTCCACTAACCACCAATATAAGGGTACTGACCCCCCCCCCCCAGTGAATTGGCTTTTTTAGGGGTGCCCAAAGACCTGAAAATGATTTGACGGGTTCTTCTGGAGTAAAATGGTGTAAGGGAAGGCATTCTTTCTATTGACCACCAATGTGAGGGGCATTTTCCCACTGACCCCCTCCAGTGAATTAGCTTTAGCAGGGGTGCCCAAAGACCTGAAAATGGTTTGAAGGGTTCTTCTGGAGTCAAATAGTGTAAGGGAAGGCATTCTTTCCACTGACCACCAATGTGAGGGTCTTTTTCCCACTGACCTTCCCCCCAGTGAATTAGCTTCATGAGGGGTGCCCAAAGACCTGAAATGATTTGAAGGGTTCTTCTGGAGTAAAATGGTGTAAGGGAAGGCATTCTTTCCATTGACCACCAATGTGAGGGGCATTTTCCCACTGACCCCCTCCAGTGAATTAGCTTTAGCAGGGGTGCCCAAAGAACTGAAAATGATTTGAAGGGTTCTTCTGGAGTAAAATGGTGTAAGGGAAGGCATACTTTCCATTGACCACCAATGTGAGGGGCATTTTCCCACTGACCCCCCCCCCCCCCCCCTTCCAGTGAATTAGCTTTAGCAGGGGCGCCCAAAGACCTGAAAATGATTTGAAGGGTTCTTCTGAAGTAAAATGGTGTATGGGAAGGTATTCTTTCCATGAACCACCAATGTAAGGGCCATTTTCCCCACTGACCCCCCCCCCCCCCCCCAGTGAATTGGCTTTATCGGGGTATCCAGAGACCTGAAAATCATTTGAAGGGTTCCTCTATGCTATAAGTGCTCTCCCTTCTCTCCTTTATTTTTTCTTCTTGTGAACACCAAGTTTTTTTCTCTGCCACATAGGGTTGCCACCTCATCCCTTTAAACCCAAACACATATGAATTACACAGGTACTGAGGCTAATTTAATGCAGATAAGGCATCAAGTGAGTTTAATTACCACCTTTATCAGTTGCAGAACCTGTGTAATTAATATGTGTTCAGTTTTAAAGGGATGAGGTGGCAACCCTACTGCCACAGCTCCTAGGAAGGATTACCACCCTACGAATATCACAATATTGTCCTACCTCTTCCTTTGCTTGTAGACTTTAACAATGTTCCCAGTGACTGCAATAAGCCTTCTGATAACATGGCCCCACATGTATATTCCCAAGTGTGTAGATCCAATTTCCTCCTGTCTGCTGTATTAATTAGTTATTCACACTATTTTTCATCTTTACTGCGACACTTTTTGAGTGGTGAGATTCCCCTTCTCTTGAATGCTGACCTGTCGGGTCCGCCCCTTTTCTTATACGACGATCCGTCCAGAAGCAAGTTTAGCCTGCTTTTAGCAACGCAATTTATTTATAGGTTTTTCCGGATGTCGCACGGCCATCCCCGCCGAGAGGCAATTGTTAAGAAAACAGATTATTAATGGATTTCACAACGAAGCTCGTGTTTATGGCAGTTGTGTAAAATAATACAGGGGGCCCTGCCAATTCTATTACTGCCACTTCACCGACATGTAAATTAAACATTTCCCGGTCAGACGGGGCCATATTTACCGTTAGTGTAATTGTGGATTTCGCATGTTCAAAGCCTTCTCTTAGCACGCCTTTAAGCGGGGAAAATAAGACAATGAAGGAAACTTGTACTGAGAGAAATACCGCTTCTAACAATATTCTGAAAATGCTGGTTGGCTGGCTGCCTCTGGTCTTGGTATTTTGTGACCTGGAACAAAGATTCAGTAAATGTGCCTACTTTCTTAAAAAGTAGTGAAGCCAATTGACCAACTACACAGTCAGGCAAGTAGCATTTTCAGAAGAAAAAGTTAGCAAAGAAGCCTACATATCAGGAAATGCCACTAAAACGTAACTTAATGAGGGCTTTTTTTTTTACCTTCTGTTGACCTTAGTTTTTTGTCTGATATACATCACCATGCTGTTTTGCATTCAAATAGTAGATTTATGCAGATTTTCTTCTATATTTATAGCTGATGTCCTGTATAAAGGGACTGATAAGGTAGTACAGCCAGCCCTCCTGTACTTGGCCCGGGCCCATTATCAGGGCTGCTGTTAGAAATCGCGGGGCCCCTTAACCACTTTACCACTAGAGCATTTTGCTGTCTTACGTCTGGGCCACTTTTTGCGATTCGGCGCTGTGCGACTTTAACTGACAATTGCGCGGTCATGCGACGCCGTACCCAAACGAAATTTACGTCCTTTTTTTCCCACAAACAGAGCTTTCTTTTGGTGGTATTTGATCACCTGTGCGATTTTTACTTTTTGCGCTATAAACAAAAAAAGAGCGTTTATTTTGAAAAAATAACAATATTTTTCACATTTTTTTATATGAAATTCCCCCCAAAAAAAGATGTAAAAACCAATTTTTATTTAAATTTTTGGCCAATTTGTTTTCTGCTACATATGTTTGGTAAAAAAAAAATCGCAATAAGCGTATTTTGATTGGTTTGTGCAAAAGTTATTGCGTTTACTAACAAAGGGAAAGATTTATGTCATTTTTGTCGTTTTTTTTTTTAACGAGTAATGGCGGCGATCTGCAATTTTTTTTGCGGGACTGCGACATTGCGGCGGACAGATCAGACCCTTGACTGACATTTTTGACACTTTTGGGGGTACCAGTGACATTACTGCAGTAATCAGTGCTATATATATGCACTGTTACTGTAAAAATGACACTGGCAGGGAAGGGGTTAATTTTATTGGAGAGGGAGGGGTTAATGTATGCCTGGTGCTTACTGACGTGTGGGGGGAGGTGACTGAGTGAGACAGGGACAGATCGGATGTTCAGCTATGCTGAACACTGCAATCTGTCACTCCCTGTCACTGAGGAGATCGCCCGCTCTGTTTACACAGGCGGGCGGATCTCCAAACTGGATTCCCCGACGATCGGGGCAGAGCAACGATCGCCGCTGCTCCTCCCCTGGCCCGACTCCCGCTGTGAATGAAAACAGCGGGAGCGCGCCTCCGGCGGCGCGTGAGCGCCGCCTACAGGGAGAGGAGTCTGGCGACGTAGGTCTACGTCGTCAGACGGGATCGTGCCACTTTGCCGCAGTAGTACTACGGTACTCAGCGGTAAAGTGGTTAAAGACTACCTGGCAGGGCCCTCCTAGAAAATATTAAAGATATATTTAGCTAAAATTACAACAAAATCACTATTATCAGACACAAATATAACATAACTCGCATAATTCTTGCTAAATCTAAAAAAAAAAAAAAAAAAAAAAAAACGATGTTAAATAAAAAAGAAGATGAGATGAGAAAAATATACAGGCTGTGCAGTTGGAGCTCAGTGATCAGAGAGAGAGAAACAAAGTTACAATTTACAAATAAACTCCTGAGCAGAGATAAGTGCTGGGAGGGGGGGGGGCACACAAGGGAGGGGGATTAGTGAGGGACGACTGTCTCTTTCTCAGCAGATAAAAGCTGATAGCAGGGAGAGGGACAGATCATATTCAGGTGCTGGAGGAAGATTTCTGTATTTGTTGTCCATCACTAATCCCCCTCTCTGTGTGGGCCCCCCTGTGTGCTCGGGCCCCCTACAAGAGGGCTGGTGGTCCCCCCCTATCAGTGGCACTGCCCATCAGATCAAATGGGGGGCTTGGGCACCTGTTGAGTGGGAGGTCCGGCTGTACTGTCTTTTTGAAGACACAGATCCTCTTCTGCTTCCCCCTGCTGCACTGCCAGCTTTCTTCCTATTTCCCCCTCTGGTTGTACTGCATGCAGATTGGTTTTAGCACATGCGTCCCTTCCTTCTGCTGTCCGGGCCCCCATGTGTGCCCCTTTTCCAGGGCTGCTGTTAGATATCATGGGGGCCCCTACAGCACCTGACAGGGCCCCCCTCAACTCCACCCATCTCCAAAAATTTGCAGCTTTGAAATTCATCTTTCCCGGCATATTAAAAATTTGATTACCCAAAAGGAATAGGTGTTTTTGGAACACGCCTCAGATCATTCCTGCTAATGAGAATGCTGCAGCCGACTTGAAGGCCTAATAGATATTCTTTGAGCCTCAAAGTGGTTCCAAAGCCTAAACATTTTTTACCTAAATGTATTCCTTGCATTAAGGTAAAAAATGTTCAGGAATCAATTTTGGACCCTCACCCCCCCCTAATATACTTACCTGAACCCTCATACGATCCAGCCACGTGCACCTCTGCAGCTCTTCTCTGTCCTCACTTCCGGGTCTCACTGGCTTTGCTTGGATACCAGGATTCATTGGCTCCCACTGCTGTCAATCAAAGCCAGTGACGATGGAGCGGGGGGTGGAGCTAAGTCAATGGACACAGCAGCGGGGCTTGGGAGGGAGCACACAAGTGTGCCCCCCATGGGAAGTGGCTTCCCATGGGGGGGCACTAGACGGAGAGGAGGAAACAGGAACTTCGGTGGGGGACCCAAGAAGTGGAGGTTCAGGGCTGCTCTGTGCAATTCCATTGCACAGAACAAGTAAGTATAGACATATAATCCTTCACAACCACTTGTTGTCTGGGACAATTTTGACATTTTTCACTAACATGGTAAAATCAGCATTTTTTTTTTTTTTTTTGCTATAAAATTTCTTAGAACCCCCATTATATATTTCTTGAAAACAGGGGCCCTGGAGAATAAAATGGACATTGTTGCAATTTTTATGTCACATGAAATTTGCGCAGCCATTTTTAAAACACATATTTTTAAGGAAAATATACACTTAAATGCAATATAGGGCACACAGACACAAAAATATTCCCAATGTTTTTCTAAAATATAAAAGATTGCATTGAGTAAATAGATACCAAACATACTGTTTCATGCTTTAAAATGTTAAATACTGTACCTGTGAAATGGCGACAAACAGTACCTAAAATGGTACATAGGCAACGCTTTAAAAGCCTTTCCAGGTTATCAGTTTACAGTTAAATGCAAGCTTTGGGGCTAGAATTATTGCTTTTTAATGTTTTTTTTTTCATTCAACTTTATTGGTATCACAAGGGATAAATAACATACCTTGTGATACCTTTTTCAGTGACAGGTGCTCCTTATGGGGAGATCTGGGATCAATTAGGCCCCTGATCCCTCCTCTGTCCTCCAAGGCAGCTGGTAAAAAAGGTTGGTTGGCTGCTTTCCTGTCTGGTACCAACCAAGTAAATACAGACCTGAATCTGGAAGTGACAAAATCCTTGTAGCTTCCAGCTTTATGTGTCACAGAGGAGAGAAAGAAAAACGTGTTCCTCCATCTCCTTTGTGCAATGCCAACCCAATGCCCCCAAACACACAGCAGGGAGTACAGATCCTAGAACCGATTCACCTGCAGCCAAAGTGAAGTGCAAAGTCCTGTGTTCCATTGGAGCTTTTGTTTTCTTCTAAAAAAATGTATTTATAATGTTTTTTATATCTATTCTAGTGATCGACTGATATAGTTTTTTTAATACTGATACCGGTATTTTGGTCATCGGATATCAGCCGATATTTTCGGACATGTAAAAAAAATTTTTTTTTTACAAAGGTACTCCTTGTGGGGGGATCTGGGGGTCTTTTAGACCCCAAACCCCTCCTCTGCACTGAACGCATTCAGAAAACGCCAAGTTTGGCTGTTTTGAATGCTGTCAGTTTTTTTTAATTCAGCGCCGAATACCCGGAAGTGATGTTATGACATCACTTCTGGGTTTTTTACATGGAGACCCGATCAGACCTGAATGCGGCTTTGATCGGGTTTTCTCTTCGGCGTCGGTGGAGGTAAGATGCCCGGGTCTCCCGGTGAGACGGGAGACCCAGGCGAGCCGCGGAAGGTGATGGGAGGGGTTGGACGTCCCCTCCCGCTCCTTGTAATGACAGACGAGCGGCTTCTCAGCCGCTTTGGTTGTCATTACAAGTCAGCCAACTGTCGGCTATGGACGCCGGTACCGGGGTGATACCTCTAGCTGCAGCCATCACTCCGGTACAGCACTTTCCCGAAATATCGGCAATATCGGTAACCTCAGGGTCGATCCCTAATCTATTCACAAATGTTTTGCCTTTCATTTCTGTTTTAAACTGAATGGATTGTTTTACAAGATAAGGGTTTATAATCACTTTAAGGCCTCTTGCACACGATACTCCTGTTTGAGCATCTACTTTTTCCATCTGTTTTTTTTTTTTTTGTTTAATGTATTTGCGCATATGTTCCCGCATATGCGTTCGCACAATTTCGCTCGCATTTTTGTGCAGATGCGTGGAAACTTATTCTCATGTTCTTGTTTTGTGCATTATGTAAATGGCCATTTGTGCACTTGTGTTCACATTTGCGCGCACGAGGCGTAAATTACTGCCCAAAAATGCAGATTTCTCTATTTTGTTTTTACTGAAGAATGCACGGTTCTTGTTTACGCTCCTGTGTGCATAGGCACATTACAATGAATGGGCTGTATTTTGGCTCTTTAACCACTTGCCGACTGCCTAACGCCGATCTACGTCGGCAGTCAGCCCCTCACAGGCAAAGTGACGTAGGGCTACGTCACTAGCTTGTGAGGGTCTAGGGAGCGAGCGCGCGCCCCCGGAGGCACGCTCCCGCTCCCGCGTGGTCACGGACCCCCCCGCGCGTGTGACCGGCGGACCCGATGTCCGCCGGTCACTCGGCGATCGGCGGGGGAGAGGGAGAATGTCAGGCAGCTTGTGTAAACAAGCCACCTGTCATTCTCCTCGCTGTTAGGATACTGATCACTCGGATCTAGTATGTAGATCCGTTGATCAGTGTCCATACAGCTCAAGCCCCAGCCAATCACAGTAGAAAGCACGCCCCTAGGGATACACACAGCCCCTCCCTCCCAAATAAAGTTAACCCCTTCACTACCAGTGTATTTTTACAGTAACAGTGCATATATATAGCACTGATTACTGTAGAAATGTCACTGGTAACCCCAAAAGTGTCAAAAATGTCAGTCAAGGGTCCGATCTGTCCGCCCCAATGTCGCAGTACCGCAAAAAAAATCGCAGATCGCCGCCATTACACGTTAAAAAAAAAAACAACAAAAATGACAGAAATCTTTCCCTTTGTTAGTAAACGCAATAACTTTTGCGCAAACCAATCAAAATACGCTTTTTGCGATTTTTTTTTACCAAACATATGTAGCATAAAACAAATTGGCCGAAAAAGTAAAAAAATTTTGATTTTTACATTTTTTTTTTGGGGAATTTCATATAAAAAAATGTGAAAAATATTGTTATTTTTGCAAAATTGACACTCTTTTTTTGTTTATAGCGCGTGATCAAAAAATCGCACAGGTGATCAAATACCACCAAAAGAAAGCTCTGTTTGTGGGAAAAAAAGGACGCCAAATTTGTTTAGGTACAGCGTCGCACGACCGCGCGATTGTCCGTTAAAGTCACGCAGTGCCGAATCGCAAAATACCCCCTGGTCGGAATGGGGGTAAAATCTTCCGGGGCTTAAGTGGTTAAAAAAAAAAAAAAAAGCTGTACTGAGCTTGCAGTGTGTAAGAGGCCTAAATGACATGAAATGCTCCCATTGGCCAGATACCATGTGCAGGGCCGCTGATAGGGGGGGGACTACCAGTCCTCCTGTAAGGGGCCTGGGCACACAGGAGGGCCCAAACAGCAGGGGAAATCAGTGCGGTTGGGCAGAGGAGCAATTACAGAAAGATGCCCTGTGTGGCTCTCTGCAGCAGCTGAAAGCCTGTTTCTCTCCCTCCCGCCAGCTTTCAGTTGCTGCAGGGAAAGACACAGACACGGGGCATTGTTCTTGTAATTGCTTCTCCGGCCCCCTCCTAGTTTTGTCTGCTTCTGATCCCCCCATGTGCCCCCCTGTCAGTCTGAACCCCACCCCCCCGCTGGCCCTGTCCTGTAAAAATAAATAATTTTAAAACATTGCTATAAATCATTTGAAAAAATTGTAAAATAAAATTTAGAAAATATAAAAAACAATTAATAAAGGGCTAATTCACACAGGTTCTCTGTTATGTTTGTATCTGCCAATAATGATTTTAGTGTACTTTAATCACTTCTGGACCGGAAGGATTGGCCCCCTTAATGACCAGGCCATATTTTGCGATTTGGCACTGCGTTGTTTTAACTGTCGTGCAACGCTGTACCTAAATAAAATTGATGTCCTTTTATTCCCACAAATAGAGCTTTCTTTTGGGGGTATTTGATCACCTGTGCGATTTTTATTTTTTGCGCTATAAACAAAAAAAGAACGACAATTCTAAAAAAAAAAAAAAACAATATTTTTCACATTCTGCTATATGACATCCTCAAAAAAAAATAAAAATGTAGGCCAATTTGTTTTCTGCTAAATATTTTTAGTAAAAAAATCGCAATAAGCGTATTTTGATTGGTTTTGCACAAAAGTTATCGCGTCTACTAACTTCAGGAAAGATTTATGTCATTTTTATTGCTTTTTTTTTTACGAGTAATGGCGGCGATCTGAGATTTCTTGTGGGACTGCAACATTGCAGCGGACAGATCAGACCCCTAACTGACATTTTTTACACTTTTGGGGGGACCAGTGACAATACTACAGTAATCAGTGCTAAAAATATGCACTGTTACTGTAATAATGACACTGGCAGGGAAGGGGTTACCATTGTGGGTGATCAAGGGGTTAAATGTGAGCCTAGGGGAGTGATTCTAACTGTGGGGGCGTGGCTTATGAAATGACCATAGAGACGTGTGATCCTATATAGAAGGATCACAGGAGCTCTGTGATCATTCCAGGGAGAAGAACGGTCAGCTGTGTTTACAACAGCTGACCGTTCTTCTCTCTCAGCGGGTGGCAGGCAGCAATCGGAGCCGCCTGCCCCGTGCATCTGCTTCTCCGCTGTTGAGTGGGGGCGGGAGCACGCCGGCAGCGCCGTGCACTCGCCCCCTAGCTGCCTGCGCGCGACCGACGTAGGTCTACGTCGGTATGCGCAGGAGAGCCGCCCTGGCGCAGTAAAAAGGCGGTGGGTGGTCGGGAAGCGGTTAAGTGAAAATATTGCTTTGATATATTCTGGAGGGACCTGCCATGCAATGCCAGGACAAGGCCACCCAGCACCCAGGGCAAAGATGCCAAACTGTGCCCCCCCTCTTCCCTTAGGGTTAGGTTCAGGGTGCCTCCATCCCTGCAATAAACCCTTGACCCAGCCGTGGATGCCCCCAAACCTCACATGATATCACAGTGCCCAGGGCAGCTGACCCTCCTGCCCACCCCTTGTCCCGGCCCTAGATGCCCCCAAACCTCACATGATATCACAGTGCCCAGGGCAGCTGACCCTCTTGCCCACCCCTTGTCCCGGCCCTAGATGCCCCCAAACCTCACATGATATCACAGTGCCCAGGGCAGCTGACCCTCCTGCCCACGCTTTGTCCCGGCCCTAGATGCCCCCAAACCTCACATGATATCGCAGTGCCCAGGGCATTCGACCCTCCTGCCCACCCCTTGTCCCGGCCCTGCTGCCAGGTAGGCTGTACAGGGTCTCATAATTTCTAACAGCTGCCCTGACCATGTGACCTAGGCTGCCTAGGCTTTAAGTCACATGAAGGAACCCAGAACACACATTTTTCTTCCAAAACCCATGGCAAGTAAGAAGTACTAATAATAATGCGACTGGGAATCGCTACCCTTGTTCCCTGCGGCTTCATGTGAAGTGTGGATTTTAACGATAGGTCTACTTTAAGCCTTTGATTTTATGGGATGGCACAAGTCAGACGACGTGCCAGTTAAAAGGCAGAAAATCCTGCGCGTGGCATTGTGCGGAAAACCTTCTCTCGCTATAAAGCTCCTCTCCAGCTAAAAAGTCTTTGTAGTCGGCAGGCAGGGAGGTATTATGATGGGAATGAGATAGCAGCTCAGCTCAGGTACCGGGGTCAGCCCTGGGATGGTAATAACCCGTCTTCATAACCTGACTGCAACCTCCCATGTTAACATACTGTGAACTGAACACAAGTGACAAAACTAATCCATCACTCAAGCACCAACACAAAGAGGAATAGAGAGGTTAACCAAAATTGATGACATCCACGCTGGAATTTTACACTGATTCGGCAAGCTCGGCGATTGAAACAGACAAAGATTTATAGGGAGAGCTAAGAGCCGGGTCCTCTTGATTGCTGGATTTTTTTTTTTTTCCAAAGGCTTTTCTGCATATTTATATCGCAGCTCATCACAGGCTCCTGGCATTAGAATGCTGATTCGATTTAACATTCCAAAAGCAGAAGGCATTATGCACCTATTTGCATGATGGGAGCGGAATCGCTGTAACGTTTTGTAATGCCGGCCGTTGCGGTGATTGTTAAGGCTCACCTGCTGAAGTGTGCCACGTATATACTGTATATGTGCGTCTTCGCTTTTTTTTTTAATAACAGGGACCCTTTGGTGCGGAGCCAAGCTCGCTGCGCACACTACTCGATTGGAGGACCCAATTATGACATTTTTCATCAAACTGGCAGCTAAGCCATTTGCATATTAGATGATGGCTTTCAATAGATTTTTTTAACTTTAAAAGCTCTGGAAATGTTCATTTTAAAAAAATGAATTCATCGGAAAGTGTTACTGTGCAGATTTCTGACAACCAAGGACAAATCCTTAAAGCTCAACTCCACTTTTGTTGAGAAAAAAAACATTCCCCTCTGGGTGATCTCTGTACATTGCAGGGATTTTACCAAACATTGTTGCAGATTCCTACCTTTTGTTATTCTGAAGAAATCATTGTGTGTTCCTCTGTGCTGAGTGGGTCAAATGGGAGTGGTTTCATAATTATCTATCAGCTGTGGCAGCTGCAGAGCAGCTTCAGGCTGGCCATACATGATACAATTTTCTTACAATTTTTTGTACAATTTTCTTGAAATGTACCTTCAAAGGTACAAAGGCCTGCCTAATTGGATACAGGTGAAAGTGTTGTTTAGCTTTGACCTCATATTATGTGGTTTGTGGTAAATCTAAAGCCCTGTACACACGTACCGATCGTCGGCCGAACGATCGGCCGTCTTTTGTCCCCGGGCTGTCGTGTCTGTTGAAAAGTGCAAAAGACTGCACAAGAATTTTGTCCGCCGACTACAGCCGACTGCAGAAGTGATGTCATGTGATGGTTAACTTTCCCTGTGTTTTTTCTTTTCTGAGCATGCCCAGTCTTGCAAATCTGCTGTCTGTCGGCCGAATTCTGTATTGACTTGCGAACAATCAGCCATTCTGGTGTCGGCATACAAAAATTTTAATGCTTGCATAACAGATTCTTTTCAGCCAAAAGTGCGCTGTCGGCTGTCGGAAGCATCATATTAACACGCCGAAAATCGGCCGATCGTTCGTCGGCCGAAGCTTTTCGGCCGACAATCTGCACGTGTGTACGGGCCTTAACAGAAAGAACTCTACCCACACACCACTTATCAGAGAATGGATAGGCAAGATGGACCAGATCTATGAGATGGAAAAGGCAATCGCCATGAAAATGGAAAGGAACGATGGGTTCCGGAAACTTTGGTCCATCTGGCAGATCTTCTCAGTATCACAAGAATATAACTCTTTAAAATTCAATGGGTGAAATGGAAAAAAGAGTTATCATTACTCTTGAACCATGCTTAAACTGGATATTTCTTTCACTAATGGTACGTCCACATCGGGTAACCCCCCCCCCCCCCACCTCAAATTCCCCTCTCTCCTTCACACCTTCATCTTCCCTCCTCTTCCTCCCTTTATTTCTTCCTGCCCTCTCCCCTCTTATTCTTCCCCCTTATTTCCTCTTATACCTTTGAACCCCAACTCAACTTCTTTGTTTGGAGGTTTAACCTCCCTGGCAGTATGATTCTTTCCGATTTTAGGTGCTGAAAGCGGTACAATTATCTTGCAAGTAATTCTTAAGGACGAGCAGCCCAAACCAACTATTTACATATGATTTTTTTTACTGTGCGTTCTTCTTTATAACATCTCAGGTATGATAAAGTTTGAAACACAAAATCATAAATTATAATATAATAAATAACTATAAATAAGTTAAAGTATGTATGTATATATATATATATATATATGTATATATATATATATATATATATATATATATATATATATATATATATACGCATATATATATATATACATAAAAAGTACAGTGAAACTGCAGGAAGGGGCACAAGGGGGCAAACAAATGTGATTTTTTTTTTTATTTTGAATGGTATCAGTGTGTTTGGTGTGTTTTACATTTGAATTTGCCACCGGTTTCCACCCCCCTGCGAACATCAAGTCGCAGGAGACGGAAGCCGGGGCACGGAGAGGATCGGGAGGAAGATCCGCCGCCAGACACCGCCGAGACACATCGCTGGATCCCGGTGACAAGGTAAGTAACCCCGCTTTCAGGATCCATCGATCTTCCTAGCGGTACCCCGAGTGTGGCTCGGGGTTACCGCTTTTGGCTCTGAAATTTAACCCCGAGCCACACTCGGGAATACCGCTAGGAAGGTTAAAGTCTCTCTCCAAGGTTCCTATCAGATAACACATTAAAACTATCTGGATTCCTATCCACCTGTACGCGGAATCTACCATTCAACATATCTTTGATGAAGCTTCAATATGAAAGTATCTTCAAATAGGTACAAAGCACTATGTATATTTCAGTAGACTGGATACTCAATCTCACAGTAAAAGCGGTTGTACACCCGAAAACGAAAAAAAAAAAAAAAAACCTGCAAGACAAAGGCATAATGAGCTAGTATGCATCACATACTAGCTCATTATGTATTACTTACCTTAGAACGAAGCCCCGACATGGACCCCCGGACATCGCTGCGGGCACCGCCATGATCCCTCGGCGTCTCTTCCGGGTTCGGCTGCTCTGGCGCTGTGATTGGCCGGAGCCGCGATGACGTCACTCCCGCGCTTGCGTGCGCGAGTGATTTTCCGGCAAGCTCCCAGCAAGGAAGACTGGAGGTCCCCCCCGGACCTTCAGAGCGCATGCGCCGCTCGTGTGAGCGGCTGCATGCACTGCAAATATCTCCTAAACCGTGCAGGTTTAGGAGATAATATTTGTACCTACAGGTAAGCCTTATTATAGGCTTACCTGTAGGTAAAAGTTTCAAAAAGCGGGATACTACCGCTTTAAGTTGTATTGTTATTTGTACACACACTTGATGTTACAAGACTGTTTGGATATGTTATCCTATTTCCATCCTCTATTTAGAGGCTTGTTTGTATATCTTTTTTGAATTTGCTCAATAAAGCACTTTATTTTGAAAAATAAAAATAAAAATCTAACAAAAAATTGTACAAGAAAATAACAAAAAGTAAAAACACGTATGGCCAGCCTTAGACACGTTCCTATTGGGAATATCTCACCAAAAATGACATTTTTGTTGCAGGGGATGCCAGAAATCTGACTTGTATCTTATGCAGACTTCTGGGAAAATTGGCGAGCCAATCACATGTAGCACCCTACAGGTAGGTGCTAGGTAAATGCATAGTGAACCTTGCCTGCCTAACAGGGTGTCATGGCTCTCAGGTGTGCCTGCTGAAGGTGAAGTCTCCCCACTGGCTCTGTGAGAGGCTCTATGAGAGGCTTCTCATAGGGCAGTGGAGGAAACCCAATCAGGGACACATTCAGGCTTGTAACTACCCCAGAAGGCAGATTCTGCCGCAGAGGATTCTGGGAGTGGGTATAAGTTTGAGGGGAGTGCATGACTCAGCGTCTTTGGCAGGAAGCAGAGTCCCAGGAGGGAGAGGACGGCTGTCTCTCCTCCTGTCTCTCCTAAGCCTTCATCATAGCAACATTTTATTTTAGCATCAAAGCAGTAACCTCATCCAAAATACTGACGTGTTTTGGCCTAAGCCTTCATCATAGCAATGCTATGATGAAGGCTTAGGCCGAAACGCATCAGCATTTTGGACGATGTTACTGCTATGATGCTAAGATAACAGTTTCCAATGAAGAAGCTGCCAAGTTGTCGGGTTGTACTTGTTATGGATCCACTTTAGACAGAATGGGCTGATAGTTAGATTTTTATTTCACTCCCCCACTTCCTGTGTGGTCACAGAGACAGGAAGTGGAAGAAAACTCTTAACAGTGGCCATAAATTATACAATTTTCTTTCTTTTAATCATGGGTTGAAGGAAAGAAGATTGCTCTATTCTCACACCAACACAGTCAGAACCTCCTGCCATGCACCTAATAATGCACCTAAACTGTTTGTAAAACACACCTTTAAGGCCTCGAACAGATGTAAACCATCCCTAACGGGGGCATAGACACAAATATAATATTTTTATAAAGTAGAGTGGGGAAACCTTTTCTTGTTTTCTTATTGCTCTGTCTTATTTTCTTATAGGTCTCCTCACTTTCTGTGTGGTCACCAGTAGAGGAAGTGAAGTAAAATCTCCTCAACAAGGACACAGACAGTAATGAAAACCTAGGTACATGTATGCATGGAAGCTAGATCTCCTATTGTTAGCATTCAGTATTGTGAAAGGCCATCTTATTGATCAATCTGACACACTTCGGCAAGTTCTGCTCTTATGGAGGACAATTCATTTACACCATGCTGTTGGTAGCCAGATTATATTCACACTACTAATATTTACATTGAGGTCGTTCTCTATCATAATGGGTCCACTGACGCAGGATCTTGTCTGCTAGGCTTCGGTGTTCTCTGGTTTTCCATACTGAGTGCAGCATTTCCATTAATACTTCTCTTCAATATCGACCTGTATTCAGGATAACACACATTACCTCCAAGGTTGGGCAGAATAGACAGGAGTTTTTGGGACTCTGTTTTTAATGACACACACCTTTACCATTGCACCATGTGAATATTTAAAAATGATACCCCCTATATCACTGATGAAGGAGTTACACAGCCTCTGAAACGCGTCGGATGGAGGATATCAGACCATAGTATCATTTTACACTCTAGTTCAGCCTTTCTCAACCTTTTCAACACAGAGGAACCCTTGAAATAATTTTCAGGTGTCAGGGAACCCCTGCTAAAAATGAATATATTTACAACTCATGATACATTAGTGTGATGGTCAGTGGGATGAATTCTCCTTACACTTGTGGACATTGGGAATAATTACCTTCTTCCAGATAGCTAAAAGGAACAATGGTGTCAGGGGAACTTATTTGAGAGTCAGAAATTGCCCATTGCTCAAGGAACCCCCTAACAACCTAAGGAGGAACCCTATGGTTCCACAGAACCCTGGTTGAGAAACCCTGCACTAGTTGGTGTAATTTCAGTTATTTATTCCATGTATATTTTGCTATTCTTGTTTTTAATTGATGAATTAGTAATAAAACCTGCTTTTATGAATATACTTGTTACATGATTTAAGTGCCGACAAAGTCCCACAACAGGGGAATCTCCAATTCTACATTTAAATTTAGGGACGTGTTACAATATGGAGTTCAATCATCGATACTACTAGATTCGGCAAGGTTGCTCACATGCATCAACAACCCCCAAGGAGAGGTGGTTATTGAGAAAAGCTATTTAAGAAAACAATACTATGCATTTTGGGGGCTCAAACGCTTCATCGGGGCTTAAATATTATTGTTATATGAGAGTAAAAAAGGGAACAAAGCATAGGACTTTAAAGTAGAACTAAAGGCAAAACTTTTTTTTCATTTTGGTTAGAGCAAGGGAGAGTTATAACCCCTGGCAGATTTATTTTTCGCCATCATTGTCCCATTGCAGAGATTTCCCTTCACTTCCTGTTCTATAGCCAGACAGGAAGTGGGAGGAAATCCCCGCAAATGGAGGGAATTCCTTGGGGACCCACAGGCCACCAGAACTAGTGTCCCCACTGGAAGATTTTCATGCAATTACTTTTTTAGGGACAACTCAATGATAATAGAATCTCCCTAATGGGGATACAGACAGAAATAAAATCTGACAGGTATTCTAACCCCTCTCCACTCTATCCAAAACTAAAAATAAAAAGTTTTGCCTTTAGTTATACTTTAATGGTTGCCAATTATAATCCCAGATAAGAAAGATGAGTACTCAGAGTATACTAAAAAAGTATCAAAATTTTATTTCACAACATCATTAAAATCTAGGAATAAAAAAACATGTCAAAAGTGCATTCAGTCAGGCATATATTACATTCCCCCATAGGCATATAGCTGTTAGGTGTGTACATATACACAGAGACCTGTCTACATGGCCCAATCCATTTAGAATGAAGTAGTAGAGAAGAATAAGTCTTCCATATATGGGGCCAGATGCAGGAATCGATGTAACGTCACCGATAGTGATCGCTATGTGCTTCGCCAAAGGATTCCTCAGGGGATCCTATTGCTGATATATGTACCAAGCCAAGATAATAGCCCTAGAGTATTTGGACCACAGTGAACAAGGGGGGAGGGGAGGGCATGCTCATTTAGTTACAGAAAGTAAGACACCGCATCAGGGTCAATACAGCTGGAGAGGCGCTTCACTAAGGCAAAGCCTTTACTTTTGGAAAGGTACATACAGTAAGTTCCTTGATCTAAGGATTCAAAGAGCACTATATATCCACCGGTGTCCCACCATAAGGTGCGGTAATTAGGGTGATCTGAGGTGTGATGCAGGAATTGGGGTGATCTGAGGTGTGAAAGTGCAGGAATTGGGGCTGATCTGAGATGAGAAGGTGCAGGAATTGGGACTGATCTGAGATGACAAGGTGCAGGAAATGGGGGTGATATGAGATCCTATTGCTGATATATGTACCAAGCCAAGATAATAGCCCTAGAGTATTTGGACCACAGTGAACAAGGGGGGAGGGGAGGGCATGCACATTTAGTTACAGAAAGTAAGACACCGCATCAGGGTCAATACAGCTGGAGAGGCGCTTCACTAAGGCAAAGCCTTTACTTTTGGAAAGGTAGAGACAGTACGTTTCTTGATCTAAGGATTCAAAGAGCACTATACTGTATATCCACAGGTGTCCCACTATAAGGTGCGGGAATTAGAGTGATCTGAGGTGTGAAGGTGCAGGAATTGGGGCCGATCTGAGATGGGAAGGTGCAGGAATTGGGGCTGATTTGAGATGAGAAGGTGCAGGAATTGGGGCTGATCTGAGTTGAGAAGGTGCAGGAATTGGGGCTGATCTGAGATGAGAAGGTGCAGGAATTGGGGCTGATCTGAGATGAGAAGGTGTAGGAATTGAGGCTGATCTGAGATGAGAAGGTGCAGGAATTGGGGCTGATCTGAGATGAGAAGGTGCAGGAATTGGGGCTGATCTGAGACGGGAAGGTGCAGGAATTGGGGCTGATCTGAGATGAGAAGGTGCAGGAATTGGGGCTGATCTAAGTTGAGAAGGTGCAGGAATTGGGGCTGATCTGAGATGAGAAGGTGCAGGAATTGGGGCTGATCTGAGACGGGAAGGTGCAGGAATTGGGGCTGATTTGAGATGAGAAGGTGCAGGAATTGGGGCTGATCTGAGATGAGAAGGTGCAGGAATTGGGGCTGATCTGAGATGAGAAGGTGCAGGAATTGGGGCTGATCTAAGTTGAGAAGGTGCAGGAATTGGGGCTGATCTGAGACGGGAAGGTGCAGGAATTGGGGCTGATTTGAGATGAGAAGGTGCAGGAATTGGGGCTGATCTGAGATGAGAAGGTGCAGGAATTGGGGCTGATCTGAGATGAGAAGGTGCAGGAATTGGGGCTGATCTGAGATGACAAGGTGCAGGAATTGGGGGTGATCTGAGATGAGAAGGTGCAGGAATTGGGGCTGATCTGAGATGAGAAGGTGCAGGAATTGGGGCTGATCTGAGATGAGAAGGTGCAGGAATTGGGGGTGATATGAGATGAGAAGGTGCAGGAATTGGGGTTGATCTGAGATGAGAAGGTGCAGGAATTGGGGCTGATCTAAGTTGAGAAGGTGCAGGAATTGGGGCTGATCTGAGATGAGAAGGTGCAGGAATTGGGGCTGATCTGAGACGGGAAGGTGCAGGAATTGGGGCTGATTTGAGATGAGAAGGTGCAGGAATTGGGGCTGATCTGAGATGAGAAGGTGCAGGAATTGGGGCTGATCTGAGATGAGAAGGTGCAGGAATTGGGGCTGATCTAAGTTGAGAAGGTGCAGGAATTGGGGCTGATCTGAGACGGGAAGGTGCAGGAATTGGGGCTGATTTGAGATGAGAAGGTGCAGGAATTGGGGCTGATCTGAGATGAGAAGGTGCAGGAATTGGGGCTGATCTGAGACGGGAAGGTGCAGGAATTGGGGCTGATCTGAGATGAGAAGGTGCAGGAATTGTGGCTGATCTAAGTTGAGAAGGTGCAGGAATTGGGGCTGATCTGAGATGAGAAGGTGCAGGAATTGGGGCTGATCTGAGACGGGAAGGTGCAGGAATTGGGGCTGATCTGAGACGGGAAGGTGCAGGAATTGGGGCTGATTTGAGATGAGAAGGTGCAGGAATTGGGGCTGATCTGAGATGAGAAGGTGCAGGAATTGGGGCTGATCTGAGATGAGAAGGTGCAGGAATTGGGGCTGATCTGAGACGGGAAGGTGCAGGAATTGGGGCTGATCTGAGATGAGAAGGTGCAGGAATTGGGGCTGATCTAAGTTGAGAAGGTGCAGGAATTGGGGCTGATCTGAGATGAGAAGGTGCAGGAATTGGGGCTGATCTGAGACGGGAAGGTGCAGGAATTGGGGCTGATTTGAGATGAGAAGGTGCAGGAATTGGGGCTGATCTGAGATGAGAAGGTGCAGGAATTGGGGCTGATCTGAGATGAGAAGGTGCAGGAATTGGGGCTGATCTAAGTTGAGAAGGTGCAGGAATTGGGGCTGATCTGAGACGGGAAGGT
Organism: Pelophylax lessonae; assembly: GCF_965119305.1. Taxonomy (NCBI): domain Eukaryota; kingdom Metazoa; phylum Chordata; class Amphibia; order Anura; family Ranidae; genus Pelophylax; species Pelophylax lessonae. Next base: position 169,141,003 of record NC_138780.1, read on the forward strand.
GCAGGAATTGGGGCTGATTTGAGATGAGAAGGTGCAGGAATTGGGGCTGATCTGAGATGAGAAGGTGCAGGAATTGGGGCTGATCTGAGATGAGAAGGTGCAGGAATTGGGGCTGATCTGAGATGACAAGGTGCAGGAATTGGGGGTGATCTGAGATGAGAAGGTGCAGGAATTGGGGCTGATCTGAGATGAGAAGGTGCAGGAATTGGGGCTGATCTGAGATGAGAAGGTGCAGGAATTGGGGGTGATATGAGATGAGAAGGTGCAGGAATTGGGGTTGATCTGAGATGAGAAGGTGCAGGAATTGGGGCTGATCTGAGATGAGAAGGTGCAGGAATTGGGGCTGATCTGAGATGAGAAGGTGCAGGAATTGGGGCTGATCTGAGATGAGAAGGTGCAGGAATTGGGGCTGATCTGAGATGAGAAGGTGCAGGAATTGGGGGTGATATGAGATGAGAAGGTGCAGGAATTGGGGTTGATCTGAGATGAGAAGGTGCAGGAATTGGGGCTGATCTGAGATGGGAAGATGCAGGAATTGGGGCTGATCTGAGATGGGAAGGTGCAGGAATTGGGGCTGATCTGAGTTGAGAAGGTGCGGGAATTGGGGCTGATCTGTGGTCTGGATGTGATGGAATTAGGGCTTGTCTGAAATGTGAAGGTGCAGGAATTAGGGCTGATCCAAGGTGTAAAGGTGCAGAAACTGATATTCATTTGAGGTCTGATGGTGCAGGAATTGGGGCTGAATTGAATAGACACAACATGTCATTGCAGGCAGCACAAATATCCAATAATTGAAAACAAACTATACAACTTTGGCACCCTATTGTTCACTGCCGTGCTGGTTGTCTAATGCTTGTAAATGGACACCTAATGTGAAAAAAGGCAGATGACCCCTGCTACAGCAGGATATTATTAATACTATATACAACAAATGCTGCATACAGCCCATTCACTTCGGTGATGAGTTGCAGCACTTTATATAATAAATGACACCTTGCGTGACAGTCCAACAAGCCCTTACAATAATATTTGGGAAGAAAAAGTCACTCCATGCAATTACTTCTTTGAGATGGAAGGAGTTATGATTTTCATTAGCTATGTTTATTAAAAGCTAAAAATGTTCATAACATCAACAACATAAACATGAAACACATGGACATAATTCTTAGCAGAAGAATGAAATTAAAAAATATTTATTCTTGTTGGTCTTTATATGGACTTGCATCAATAGATCTTGTGTGGCTCTTGATTGCACTTTCTATTCCCAATTTTATCTTGACCATTCTGGTCTTGGTCCTCCTTAACCACTTAAGCCCCGGAAGATTTTACCCCCTTCCTGACCAGGGCCTATTTTGTGATTCGGCACTGCGTGACTTTAACAGACAATTGCGCGGTCGTGCGACACTGTACCCAAACGAAATTGACGTCCTTTTTTTTTCCCCACAAACAGAGCTTTCTTTTGGCGGTATTTGATCACCTGTGCGATTTTTTGATAATGCGCTATAAACAAAAAAATAGCGTCAATTTTGCAAAAATAACAATATTTTTCAAATTTTTTTATATGAAATTCCCCCCCCCAAAAAAATGTAAAAATCTAAATTTTTTAATATTTTCGGCCAATTTGTTTTATGCTACATATGTTTGGTAAAACAAATTGCAAAAAGCGTATTTTTATTGGTTTGCGCAAAAGTTATTGCGTTTACTAACAAAGGGAAAGATTTTTGTCATTTTTGTTGTTTTTTTTTTTTAACGCGTAATGGCGGCGATCTGCGATTTTTTTTTGCGGTACTGCGACATTGCGGCGGACAGATCGGACCCTTGACTGACATTTTTTACCAGTGACATTTCTACAGTAATCAGTGCTATACATATGCACTGTTACTGTAAAATTACACTGGCAGTGAAGGGGTTAACTTTTCTTGAGAGGGAGGGGTTATGTGTGTCCCTAGGGGCGTGATTCTAACTGTGATTGGCTGTGGCTTGAGGTGTAGGAACAGTGATCAACGGTCCTACATAGTAGAGCCGTATAATCACTATTCCTACACAGGGGAGAATGACAGGCGGCTTGTTTACATCAGCCACCTGCCTTTCCCCCTCTACAGCGACGATCGCCGAGTGACTGGCGGACATCGGGTCCGCCAGTCACACGCGAGGGGGGGTCCGTGACCGCGCGGGAGCGCACCTCCGGGGGCGCGCGCTCGCTCCCTAGACCCTCACAGGCTAACGACGTAGTACTACGTCGCTCTGCCTGTGAGGGGCTGACTGCCAACTTAAATAGTCGTGCGGCAGTCGGCAAGTGGTTAATGTACACAGTATGCGACCCCTTACCTTGTAAAACAACATATTCTTGTAAAAAGAAATGAAAGGCAAAACATGTTTGTGCACATATATATAAAAAAAAAAAAAAAAGCATTATAAATACCTTTGTTTTGTTTTTTTGTTGTTGCATTTTTTTTTTTATGTGATCACATGATCTCTGTTCTTGGCTGCAAAAGGGGCTTAGAGAGGTGAAGGCAGAGAGAAATATCAGCACACTAATCTTCCCAGTGAATGGCTGTGCAGAGTGAGATGGTCAGCAGAAGTATAATCTTTGGAGGACAGGCAGGCTGTTCTCCCAGCACAGCCTGAAAACTGACCAACGATGAGAAGGATGTGCTCTCATGCCTAGCTTGGTCAGTATCAGGTAGGAAAGAAGGGGGTCTGGCAGGAACACCAGGGATTTCACACAAAGGAAGCAATACAAAGAGGACAGGAGACTTTTTACCACATGTCCACGCAACAACAGACATACAGTATCAGTGCCATCTTAAGAGCATTAAAGTGCCCCGGGCAATGCAGTTCACTGGGGCCCTGCCTACACAATCACCCATAAGAATAAAAATGCAAGTTATCGATAAGGCAATATTTATTGGTACAGCAGTGCCAGGCTAATGACAGCTGCCAAGTTTGGCGGCTGGGTCCGGTAAACACACACATGGAGGGGAGTCAGACTCGACTGTCCTGTGTGTACCTGTTTCCGTGGAGGCGGACAGGCATTCCTGCAGTTGTGGGCTCCCCCTCCACGGCCCAAGTGGCGCAATAGGCGCTTGCCACCTGCTAAGTTCGGCACACGGGAATCTGTGCTGGGGCTGGGCAGGTGGGGCCCCCGTGCAACTGCCCAGCGTGCCCATTCGGTAAGATGGCCCTGTACAGTATATCAGGAATATCAACTTCATTACCAAGCCGAGATATATCCCTGGAAACTACCAACCAGTTAGCCTAACATCAATAGTTTGCAAAGCTACTGGAGGGGATGATATGGGACTATATACAAGATTTTAGTAATAAAAACTGTATCATTAGTAGTAATCAGCATGGATTCATGAAGAATCCTTCTTGCCAGACCAATCTATTAACCTTCTATGAGAAGACAGTAGGGGCCCACATCCAATTTCCTTGTTGCCTGGGCCCCTACTGTCCCGGGCCTAGTACAGGAAGACTGGTGCTACCCCCCCCTCCTAATTCCTCTTGCCTGAGGAAGAAGCATGCATGCTTTGACCGCACGCACCTCCCACTCCACCTTCTACCTGGAAGTGAAGTTAGGGGCTCTTCTCTGAGGGACACCACATACCCCGGAAGTACTGGGAACCACCAGTACAGCCGGAACCAGCGAAGATTCCCCGGATCCCCGCTGCTTGTCCTCCCACTGGAGTGGATGAACCCTTTACATTGCGGTTCATCATGCCCATCTTGTGAGTTTGCACTTGTCTGTTGTTATTAAACGTATCTTTTATACTGCACTTAGGTGGCGCTGCGTTTTAGGTTTTGACCTCCTATTATATGGTTTTGGTAAATCTAAAGAAAAATGTAATAAAAAGATTGTATAATGTATGGCCAGCCTATGACTGGGATGCCATTAAAGTTAATTTGCGTGTAAAGGCAGGCGTAGTTAGTCTATCTATCTATCTATCTATCTATCTATCTATCTATCTATCTATCTATCTATCTATCTATCTATCTATCTATCTATCTATCTATCTATCTATCTATCTAATCAATTCTATCTATCTATCTATCTATCTATCTATCTATCTATCTATCTATCTATCTATCTATCTATCTATCTATCTATCTATCTATCTATCTATCTATCTATCTATCTATCTATCTATCTATCTAATCAATTCTGTCTATCTATCTATCTATCTATCTATCTATCTATCTATCTTTTCGTCCTGTTTTTATCTTTTTTTTCTGACTTCCATTATTTCACAGAAAGAAATTATCCTATATTTGTAGCATGAGAAATTGTGTTGTATCATGCCTCCAAGGTATATGGTTCTTTATGAATTTGTTTGATAGAAGGGCCGGGTATTACCGCGTTCAACACAATTTTTCTCCCTCCTTGTGAAATTATTACTAAAAGCTTTTATCACTTCATTTTGACAGATAATTGATTATTGCCCTTGACGTTTGATGGATAACTTTCATAAAAATAGGAGTCCCAGTCTTCATACTGGTCTGTAAAGTTTTTTTTTTTCTCTTTCTGAATAAATGTAACTTTCTTAAGTTAAGGGAACAAGAAAAGAATCTGGGTGTATTTAAAAATGATTCGATACAACAAAGCAAAGCATTGGTGAGCATTCACCCGCAACAACCAATTATTTCACCTTCGCTCACCCTTAGCTTTAGCTGGCGATGATAATCTCAGCTGATTGGTTGCTGAGATACAACTTGTACAGATCTACAAAACTGGGAGACAAAAAATGAATATTACAAACATGGAACAAGTGACCAAAGTTTTGTCTTTGAGGCTGAATTTGCATACGAGGATCACAAGGGCGTCACTTTTTTTTGCATGTTTTTTGTGCAGGGTGTAGAGCAGCCCATTCATTTTGAAATGGCTGCTCTCTGCTCCAAAAACGCACCAAACTAGCTCCTCTATCTTTTTTTTAGAGCTGACTTTTTCTAATAGCAAGTTTTTTTGTGCGTTTTGTCACACAATAAAACGCCCATTTCTTTAGCATGTTTAGATGTGCCATTAACAATGAATAATACCCAAATGTGCGTTGTATGTTTTGCTGCATTCTTATTAAAATCTAGAAACGATTCCAATATGCTCAGATGTGACTGGAGCCTCATATACAAGGGATCTGATTGGTTGCTATAAATAACTGCCCGAAATTGGTCTACTTTTCAAAAACAAACTCATTAAGTAATTGTGTTGTGTAGATCAATGGTTCTTAACCACCCGATCGTGGTCCATTGTCAGACCACAGCCTCACTCCACCCAAGCCTCTAATTAGCTGCAGAACCCCTAACCTCCCACAGTGCTCCCCAGCTCCCATACTGGTCTGCACTGCCCCTCAACCTCCCACAGTACCAGATAACCTCCCACAGTACCAGATAACCTCCCACAGTACCAGATAACCTCCCACAGTGCTCCCAAGCTCCCATACTGGTCTGCACTGCCCCTCAACCTCCCACAGTACCAGATAACCTCCCACAGTGCCCGCCAGCTTCCAAGGCATCACCTAACCTCCCATACTGGTCTCCATTGCCCCTCAACCCCCTACAATGCCCCCAGGCCTCCCACAGTAACATATAACTCCCCACAGTGCCCCCCAGCTCCCATAGCATCACCCAACCTCCCATACTGGTCTGCACTGTCCATCAACCTCCCATAGTACCAGATAACCTCCCAAAGTGCCCCCAGCTCCCATAGCATCACCCAACTCCCATACTGGTCTGCACTGCCCCTCAACCTCCCATAGTACCAGATAACCTCCCAAAGTGCCCCCCAACTCCCATAGCTTCACCCAACCTCCCATACTGGTCTCCACTGCCCCCCCCCCCCACAATGCCCCCAGGCCTCCCACAGTACCAGATAACTTCCCACAGTGCCCCCCAGATCCCATAGCATCATGCAGCCACCCATACTGGTCTCCTCCACTGCCCCTCAACCTCCCAACATTTCCCCAGGCCTCCCACACTACCAGATAACCTCCCACTGTGCCTCCAGCTCCCATACTGGTCTGCACTGCCCCTCAACCTCCCACAGTACCAGATAACCTCTTACAGTGCCCCCCAGCTCCCATACTGGTCTGCACTGCCCCTCAACCTCCCACAGTACCAGATGACCTCCCACAGTGCCCCCCAGCTCCCATACTGGTCTGCACTGCCCCTCAACCTCCCACAGTACCAGATAACCTCCCACAGTGCCCCCCAGCTTCCATAGCATCACCCAACCTCCCATACTGGTCTCCATTGCCCCTCAACCCCCCACAATGCCCCCAGGTGTCCCGTAGTAACAGATAACTCCCCACAGTGCTCCCCAGCTCCCAGAGCATCACCCAACCACCCATACTGGTCTCCACTGCCCCTTAACCCCCCACAATGCCCTCAGGCCTCCCACAGTACTAGATAACCTCCCACAGTGCCCCCCAGCTCCCATTGCATCACCCAACCTCCCATACTGGTCTCCACTGCCCCTCAACCTCCCACAAGGCCCCCTAGGCCTTCCACAGTACCAGATAACCTCCCACTGTGCTCCCCAGCTACCATAGCATCACCCAACCACCCATACTGGTCTCCACTGCCCCTCAACCTCCCACAATGCCCCTAGGCCTCCCACAGTACCAGAGAACCTCCCACAGTGCCTCCCAGCTCTCATAGCACCCTCAACCTCCACAGTGGCCCACAGTGGCCCCTAATTCTCACAAAGTGCCCACAGGCTCCCCACAATGCCTGCCAACTTGCCACTGTGCCCCCCCCCCAGACTCCTGCAGTCCCCCTAGCTTTCTGAAGAGCCTCCAGGGCCACTAATACCTTCAACAATGTTCCACAGCTCTCCCAGCCCACGGAGTGTCCTCCAGTTTCCCACATGTAAACCCCCCCAAGAGGGGCCCCATAAACACCCCCCAGAGACCCCATCCCCCACAGTTGCTCCCACCTCCCTCCAGAAACTTCACCCCCTATAAGTCTGCTGCAAAGTCCCCTAAGGCACTTTAGAACATGTATCCCCCAACAGGAACACCCATCCGGAGCCCTCCAGAATGTTTACACATATTTTGTCTTTTTTTTAAATCAAATCTATGAAATCTATCTATCATTTTAATGTAGGCTATGGAATCTCATAATCAATCAATGAATCTATCTATTTATCATTTTGATAGAATTATTGATATCTATCTATCTATCTATCTATCTATCTATCTATCTATCTATCTATCTATCTATCTATCTATCTATCTATCTATCTATCTATCTATCTATCATTCTAATGTAGGCTATGGAATCTCTTAATCAATCAATAAATCTATCTACTTATTTTTTTGATCGAATCATTGAAATCTATCTATCTATCTATCTATCTATCTATCTATCTATCTATCTATCTATCTATCTATCTATCTATCTATCTATCTATCTATCTATCTATCTATCTATCTATCTACTGATCTCTTTATCTATCTTTCTATCTCTTATCTCAGATTTTTTTTTGTAAATCTATCAACTAATCAATATATATATTGTGAGGGATTAGCTCGGTGGCGGGTGTGGATGACCCCTTGGGGGGATTCGTTATACAGGGAGATAGCCGAGAAGTGGTTGCAAACAACAGTTTGGTTTATTCATGCAATTTTCTTCACCAGACTGCAAGCGTCAAAAACATCCAAAAATAAGATAAAACACAAAATAAATCCTTGCCACTGTGGGTGGCTACCTTCTCACACACAGGAACCTACCTAAGGAAGTCTGTCCCCAACCTACTGTTGGGCAGACTTGGCTGATCATACAGCAGACTATCAATAGTCCATTTATTATCTCTTCACATAGATAATGTCCCTTTTCTCTTCACATTGAACATGTTCATTGGACTTTCCTTTCACATAGAAAACATCCATTGGTTTTTCTCTTCACACTCTTCACATAGAAATAGTTAATTTTCTCACCTTGAGAAGTCTTCACCCTTTTTACCTTCCTCAGCGCACATCACTCCAGGCGGTCTTTCCCTCCCATGCTCACACAGCTTCAGGGGCATTCCTTCTCCAATGCTCACACAGCGTCGGGAGGTACACATCTGACTGTCCTCCTCTCCCCAGCTCACACAGCGTCAGGAGGCAGCAATCAATAGATTTCCTTTGGACAAATTATAGAGGCCTTAACTTCCTCATTCCGAACAGCTGAAGGCCTTTCAACTTCCTTAAGCCGTCCTGGCTACCTCTGCAGCCGACACCCTATAGTAATTGGTGAACTGTCTAAACCAAGCAGAGATGTATCTCCTGTCTGTGACAACATCTACAGATTTACCTGACTTCCTGTCACAATATCTTTATAATCTAATAGATGAAATGAAATCGATATATATTTTTATTTATTATCTCTATCTATCTATCTATCTATCTATCTATCTATCTATCTATCTATCTATCTATCTATCTATCTATCTATCTATCTATCTATCTATCTGTCTGTCTGTCTGTCTGTCTGTCTGTCTGTCTGTCTGTCTGTCTGTCTGTCTGTCTGTCTGTATGTCTTTGGATAAAGATACTTTATTGTCATTCTGAAACATGTATAGTATTCATGATACGGAATAAAACACAATACTCTGATCTCAATAACAGAAATTTAAAAAAAGAGAAATAGAATTAGCAACTATACCTTAACAATCAGTACATAACAATATATATTAATAACAACAATAATAACAGAGATATAAAAAATAATAGTAATAATAATATATATCAAATAAAACAAGCAGATATACACTATAGCAGCAGATTACGTTATAAAAAAGAATAATATAAATAAAATAGTAATTGCAAATGTGGTAATACAATTAGAATTTATCAAACACACTATCTATCTATCTATCTATCTATCTATCTATCTATCTATCTATCTATCTATCTATCTATCTATCTATCTATCTATCTATCTATCTATCTATCTATCTATCTATCAGTTGGTTATGTGAACACACAGACAGTCCTTGTTTCAGATACGTTCATACGCAGGGGCCACTGTTATGAAATTATTTTTAATTTTTTTTTGGAGAATATCAATAGGAGGATTCTGGGAAATATGTTTTATGAGGTAAAAAATCAGTGAATACATTAGGTTAAAAGCAAGTGAAGGATTTATGAAGTAAAACTTTGTAAAATATTCATGCCCAATACAAATCTTAACATTTATTACCATAACCTTGGTACTTGGCAGATAAACAGCACACGGAACCGTGCCTTTATTATTAAACGTTTTTACATTTTTTTTCCCTACAAAAATAAGAAAATAAAAAACTTTGTTTTACATTTATTTCTTTCTTTCTGCCTTGACACGTTATGTAGACGGTTGTCACTAAATGGGATTGTGTGTCAAAAATTAAACAAAAACATATAACATAAGCGCCGGTTCACATACACGCGACACGACTTCCCGGGGCGACCTCCGAGATCGTGGTGTGAGCAGCGCGCCGCGACCTCGGAGCGACCGCCACGGACTTCATAACATTGAAGTCTATGGCGGTCGCCTCCTGGTCGCCCCAAAGAAGCTCCGGACCCTTTTTCTATGTCGGAGCGACTTGTGTCGCTCCTATTAGAACGGGTCCGCAGCTTCCCTATGGGAGGCGACCTGCGGCGACCTGTGAGGCGACCAGGTCGCCTCACAGGTCACCCTAGTGTGAACCGGGGCTTAAGGACCAGAGAGCCTGTCATTTTTACTAATGTTATTATTTTTCTTTTTCCAGGGCAGTTCTAGGCAAGTTAAATCACTAGATGAATCAGCTTGCCTTGATCTGGGTTGTGTGTCATCTGCCGCAGCAAGATTTCACAGAGCTTCTCACATGTGCGCTGGCTTGACTTCTTCCTGAATTCTGTACTGTGTAACTAATTCTCTGCCTGCTGAATCACAGACAAGACTCGAGTTCCTACAGCAGCTCTGAATCTGACTGATGGCTGATAGGAACTCTGTGATTGTAAAGCTCAAACATGAAATATAAACAAAGCATATCCCTCTATAGTGTGTACTTGCTTCAACTGAGAGCTCTAAGTGTCATTTCTGTCTGCTGCTTTGTTCTGCTATCAGCACGAATCACTTCTGACAAGTTTTCCTGACACCAAGAGAAAAAAAAGGTGACAGGGGAGGGACCTCAAGCTGATTGGCAGCCTCAGCACTGTTTCTGTGTGCTGTGTGGAGGGGGGGGTGGTGTCACATCCCTCCAATCAGCTCTAAGAGTCCTACAGAGTGTAACTTCAGCTCTCCTCCCCCTTTTTTGTGACAGCTCAGACAAGCTTATTAAATTTAGCACTTTGAATGGCTGTAGCAAAGAAGACTGCAAATAAACAGGTACAACTTATATAGGAGAATTTGTTTCATCTCTGTGTATCACCTGAAGATAGTCCCTTCACTGGGTATATGTAAAGGTTTACAACCACCTTAATGTAGTATAAACCTCTCAGCATTTTTACCACATTGAACACAATAAAATGAACATTCCCTGGTAAGATATTTGTTAAAATTCTCACCTCAGCACTTGCAGTTTACAAGTTTCATTGCTGCTGGCTTCTGCTCTCTCAGTGCTGCTTCCCTGAATTTCCAGTCTTCACAAGAAAGAGATGACAGTGTAATCTAGATCCAGTCTGTTTGGATAAGAAAGGAGGGGGAGCAGGGGAGTACCTTGTCACCCAAGGCTATAGGGCTTTGTGTGTCTACTGATGCACACAGTGTAGGGGGACACAACTCTAGTTCCTCTGTTGGGATCCTTTGCCCTCTACTGATCTACTAATTATAATTGGCTGTGCTTCTTACTGTCATACAGTAATTTATGTACATTACTTCTTGTCCCTGCTAGCTAGGTTATAAACCCCAGATTGGAGAACTTTGATATCTTTATAAAGTAAGGTGACCAAATTTTAATATTAAATCCGGGGACAATTATTATTTTTTTTGCCAAAAGGCACAGGACTGCATAATACACAGAGCGCTGGGCACAGGACTACATAATACACAGAGCGCTGGGCACAGGACTGCATAATACACAGAGCGTTGGGCACAGGACGGCATAATACACAGAGCGCTGGGCACAGGACTACATAATACACAGAGCCCTGGGCATAGGACTGCATAATACACAGAGTGCTGGGCACAGGACTACATAATACACAGAGCACTGGGCACAGGACTACATAGTACACAGAGCGCTGGGCACAGGACTACATAGTTCACAGAGCGCTGCGCACAGGACTGCATAATACACAGAGCGCTGGGCACCGGACTTCATAATACACAGAGCGCTGGGCACCGGACTTCATAATATACAGAGCGCTGGGCACAGGACTACATAGAAAACAGAGCGCTGGGCATAGGACTGCATAATACATAGAGCGCTGGGCACAGGACTGTATAATAAAAAGAGTGCTGGGCACAGGACTACATAATACACAGAGTGCTGGGCACAGGACTTCATAATACACAGAATGCTGGGCACAGGACTACACAATACACAGAGTGCTGGGCACAGGACTACATAATACACAGAGCGCTGGGCACAGGACTGCATAATACACAGAGATCTGGGCACAGGACTACATAATACACAGTGTGCTGGGCACAGGACTACATAATACACAGAGCGCTGGGCACAGGACTACAAAATACACAGAGCGCTGGGCACAGGACTGCATAATACACAGAGATCTGGGCACAGGACTACATAATACACAGTGTGCTGGGCACAGGACTACATAATACACAGAGCGTTGGGCACAGGACTACGTAATACACAGAGCGCTTGGCACAGGACTGCATAATACACAGAGTGCTCAGTACAAGATGTTAACTCTGCAGGGTGCCCAAACTTTTGCAGATGCCATTTTTTTGTTTTCTGTTATTTTGAAAGTGTAAACGATGGAAATAAAATCTAACTTTTGTTGACATATTATAGGAATGTCTAATCTGTAATTTGATGCCTTTTGGAGAATTTTCCATCTTTCCTTGGCTTCTTTATGCACATTAATACATATTTTTACCTGGGGTGCCCAAACTTTCGATCCCCACTGTATATACTTATGGTTAATGTTATATGCTGGTTGCAGTCGTTTCTTTGCTCCCAATTACTTTGAATAGATTACTAGTTCAATTTCCCAGGAAGGTAATCCCTTCTGTTCAAAGAGGACCTTTCCTGGGTGGAAGCACTGCCAACTTTATCAAACCCACTCTTCTACTTAGGTCCCTTTTACACTTGTGTGACTTGGGACTGCATAGTCGCATGACAAGTCGTACCCCATGATTTCCATTGAATACTGTTCATATCTGTGTGACTTTAAAGTAGTCCCTGCACTACTTTGGTCAGGCTTTGATGTGACTTGAGGTCCATAGACCTCAAGGTTACACAGCCAATGGTTCAAGTTGCGTCAAAGTCACGTGACTTTAAGGCTGCATAAGTGTGGAAGGGGCCTTAGCAAAGGTTCTGGTTTTCTTATTTACCTACAGATAGATATAGAAAAGGAAACCTGGAGCAGCATTCATGTCTTCAGCCTTAAACTGAAACATAGACTATAATGTCAAAAGTATTGGGACGCCTGTCTTAGTCTGTAGGGTTCAATATTGAGTTGGCCCACCCTTTGCAGCTATAACAGCTTCAACTCTTCTGGGAAGGCTGTCCACAAGGTTTAGGAGTGTGTCTATGGGAATGTTGGACCATTCTTCAAGAAGCGCATTGAGGTCAGGACTCTGTGCAGGCCAGTCAAGTTCCTCCACCCCAAACTCGCTCATCCATGTCTTTATGTACCTTGCTTTGTGCACTGGTCCAAATAATTTGGTGGAGGGGAGATTAAGGTGTGGGGTTGTTTTTCAGGGGTTAGGCTTGGCCCCATAGTTCAACTGAAAGAAACTCTTAAGGCGTCAGCATACCAAGACATTTTGGACAATTTCATGCTCCCAACTTTGTGACTGCGCACCGGTGCACAAAGCATCCACATTAGTGCCTGACCTCACAAATGTGCTTCTGGAAGAATGGTAAAACATTCCCATAGACACACTCCTAAACCTTGTGGACAGCCTTCCCAGAAGATTTAAAGCTGTTATACATGCAAAGGGTGGGCCAATGTAATATTGAACCCAACGGACTAAGACTGGGATGCCATTAAAATTCATGTGCGTGTAAAGGCAGGCTTCCCAATACTTTTCACAATGTAGTGTAGGTAAGAAATAAGAATAAGAAAATAAAAATAAATAAACACATGCGCACTGCACATGCGCAGTGACGTGATGGCGCCGGGTGGTACAATTTTTAAATGTAAGGCGCCTCACCGATGGGTAAGTAAGATCCCTCCGTAGCCCCTGCGTCTCCTGTACCATGCCCGCATCACTGTATCTCCTGTACCATGCCCACAGCCCCTGCATCTCCTGTACCATGCCTGAAGCATCCCTGTACCATGTCCGCAGCCTCTGCATCTCCTGTACCATGTCCGCAACCTCTGCATCTCCTACACCATGCCTGCAGCCCCTGCATCTCCTGCACTATGTCGGCAGCCCCTGCATCTCTTGCACCATGCCCACAGCCCTGCATCTCCTGTTCCATGTCTGCAGCCTCTTCATCTCCTGCACCATGCCCGCAGTCTCTGCATCTCCTGCTTTATGTCCGCAGCCTCTGCATCTCCTGCACCATGCCCGCAGTCTCTCAGTCTCCTGTACCATGCCTGCAGCCTCTGCATCTCCTATACCATGCCCGAAGCCTCTGCATCTCCTGTACCATGTCCGCAGCCTCCACATCTCCTGCACCATGCCCGCAGCATCTGCATCTTCTGTACCATGCCCGCAGCCTCTGCATCTCCTGTACCATGTCTGCAGCTTCTGCATCTCCTGTACCTCGTCTGCAACCCCTGTATCTCCTGTACCCTGACTGCAGCCTCTGCATCTCCTGTACCATGAACGCAGCCTCTGCATCTTCTGTACCATGTCCACGGCTTCTGCATCTCCTGTACCATGCCCACAGCCTCTGCTTTTTCTGTACCATGCCCGCAGTCTCTGCATCTCCTGTATCATGCCCGCACAGCCTCTGCATCTCCTGTACCATGCCCGCAGCCTCTGACATCTCCTGTACACTATCCGCAGCCTCTGCATCTCCTGTACCATGTCCCCAGCCCCTGCATCTCCTGTACCATGCCCGCAGCCTCTGACATCTCCTGTACCATGCCCGCAGCCCCTGCATCTCCTGTACCATGTCCCCAGCCCCTGCATCTCCTGTACCATGTCCACAGCCTCTGGCATCTCCTGTTCCATGCCCGCAGCCTCTGCATCTCCTGTACCATGCCTGCAGCCTCTGACATCTTCTGTACCATGTCCAAACAGCCTATGTCCGCACTTTTACCACTTTTAACCGGAATTTGCTCTTATATATGTATATAAAATCCTTTATGCTTTCATATCTGTCTTATCTATAATACTCTCTTCAAATGTGCTTTAAAATGCATGATTTTCCCTTTATGAACAAAAAAATAATGACGTTATGCTGTTGGGCTGGTTTAATAATGCTATGGGGCTGGTATGAAATTATTTCCAGGGCTGAATTTTATTCCCAGTCCAGTTCTGGATGTAGGGGGGAACTCCTAAGATGGACCGTGATGTAAGGGAGCTCTGATGTTTTTTTCTTTTGTTGTGAAACATATCATGCCGATTTCAAAAAAGTTCCAAGTAAAACTCATTCATTCACTTATTATTCATTGATTCATATAAGTGAATTTTTTGGCTTGTCAATATTTGTAAAATATATGATTTTGCATATTATTATTGATTATTGAATACATGATTTTGCATATTATTATTGATTATTGAATACAGTATATGATTTTTCATATGATTATTGATTATTAAATATATGATTTTACATATGAATATTGAATATTAAATATATGATTTTGCATGTGATTATTGAATATTGAATATATGATTTTGCATATGATTATTGATTATTATATATTTGATTTTGCATATAATATTGATTATTGATTGATTATGTTTGGCGATCCCTGCTATAGAGACTCTTGAATGTTACAAAGCATAAATAACCAAATCTTGGCGCTAGTGATGATGATGATGTCACACATCAAGACAAATTGACTTCCCCCACTTAACATCCTATTTTCATTAGGTAGAAGCAAACTCTGTAAAGAGGTGGATGGGAAAAAAAAATCGACTGAAGCCAGGAAAGGGAACAGATGTGAAATGATGGTTATAATGGTGTCGTACACATGTCACTCACAGGCGTCAGGTTTTGCAGAATGACTTTAATCACAAGATTCTCACTTTGAACTGCATATCCTTTTGTTCGGCAAGTTATACAACAGCTTTGCTCTTTCAGAGATAGCGCGATTATTTAATGGGGCCATATGCCGGTGTTTGGAAAAACAAGGGCATTGATTTCAGCTCAACTTTATCTCCACCCCCCCCAATTTATTACACCACTCTGGGGAGAAAAGCGTTTAGGGCTGGAAATAGCCATTGTGAAAACGGTCCTAATTGTAATGGATTCCGATGTAATTGGTGCCTAGGCAAAGCTGCTTTCCCAAATGACGTTATGAATACAATAATTGAGAAGGCTCGCGGCTCCGGCAGTTGCACCATTGTTATCGGGCATTGGGGCTACTAAGATATATGAGCCAAGGTCGGCCTGGAATACACTGCAATTAAGAAAACACATTAATTGGAAAATCATTAAACTGTGCTTAACCTGTTTTGCCTGATAACCCCTCGTGTTTTACCAAACTGAAAGGTTGGTGTTAACCAAGTTGATCATGTTCACCACCATAATGGCTGAAATAGTTACGCATCCATCTACGTGGGCAGAAAATTGTTTCCTAACGTTTTATCTTTATTTGACAGCTAGATTGGATATCTTGTACATAATTAAAATGGAACTATAGGCAAAAAAAACATCGCTAATATTAAAGTATTGCTAAAGGAACACATTTTTTGTTTTGTTTTGTTTTAGATTTGTTTTAGACTGGGCTCACGTATGTGCAGCCGCAGGTTTGTGCTTGGGCTCCGGTGCGTGTCTGTTCACCCTTTCAGGTGCAAATTCTTGCCTGAATTTGCACTGGAACTGGACCCAAACGTGCAAAGGACCCTTTTTGAATGCGGACCGCGTACCTGTGTGAACCGGTTCCATTGAGAACCAGGCACACTCGCCTGTCATGCGAATTGGATGCGGGAAAAACGGCATCCGATTCCCATATACACTATACTACCAAAAGTATTGGGACACCTACCTTTTCCACGCACATGAGCTTTAATGGCATCCAGTGGCGTAGCCTGGGTTGTCAGTGCCCAGGGCAAGGCTAGTAATTTGCGCCTCCTAACCCGTGGAATTTTAGCATTACCTGAGTCTTTTCCACTAGAACAGTATTAAACCCTTACCTAAGCACATGCATTGTATATTAAGAAAATACTGATGTAATTAAAGTAATACCAGTGTAGTCAAATTTATTTTCATTTGTTATTTTACTTTATTGAGAGTAGAGCTCATGGTATCTACTTACATTGTCAGCCCTGAGGGATGGTGTGTTCCCCAGGAGGTGCAGGAAGGTGGTTGCAGGAGAAGTGAGACACATTGAGCACAAGTCCCCTGGGCCTTGCACACATCACCCAAAATTCTGCACCTTCCCATGTCAGATCACCTCAAATCCAACACCTTCTCACCCCAGATCAATCCAAATCTCTTCGCCATCAGACCTCAGATCAGCTCTAACTTCTGTACCTTTACTCCTCCAATCAGCGCAAATCCTGCGCAACAGACCTTAGAACACCCCGATTCCTGCATCTTTACACTTCAGATCAGTCCCAATTATTGCACCTTCACACCTCAGATCAGCCCCAGTTCCTGCACCTACACACTGTTCAGACTGTATGAACGATGTTACAGGCAGCATAACCTTCTCCATGGCTTCTCCAGACCCTTTCACGTCTGTCACATGTGTTCAGGGTGAACCTGCTCTCATCTGTGAAAAGCACAGGGCGCCAGTGGCAGACCTGCCAATTCTGGTGTTCAATGGCAAATGCCAATCAAGCTCCATGGTGCCGAGCAGTGAGCACAGTGCCCACTAGAGGACGTCGGGCCCTCGTTTATGAAGTCTGTTTCTGAAAGTTTGCTCAGAGACATTCACACCAGTGGCCTGCTGGAGGACATTTTGTAGGGCTCTGGCAGTGCTCATCCTGTTCCTCCTTGCACAAAGGAGAAGATACCGGTCCTGCTAAAGGGTTAAGAACCTTTTATGGCCCTGTCCAGCTCTCCTAGAGTAACTGCCTGTCTCCTGGAATCTCCTCCATGCTCTTGAGACTGTGCTGGGAGACACAGCAAACCTTCTGGTAATGGCACGTATTGATGTGCCATCCTGGAGGAGTTGGACTACCTGTGCAACCTCTATAGGGTCCAGGTATCTCCTCATGCTACCAGTAGTGACACTGACCTTAGCCAAATGCAAAACTAGTGAAAAACAGTCAGAAAAGATGAGAAGGGGGGAAAAAAATGTCAGTGGCCTCCACCTGTAAAACCATTCCTGTTTTGGTGGTCGTCTCATTGTTGCCCATCTAGTTCATTAACATCAAAGTAGCAGAAACTGATTAACAACCCCCTCTGCTACTTAACTGACCAGATCAATATCCTAGGAGTTCAATTGACTTGATGCCATACTCTGATTAAAAAGCGTTACTTAAATTTTTTTGAGCACTGCATATATATATAAATATACAGTGGGTACGAAAAGTATTCAGACCCCCTTAAATTTTTCACTCTTTGTTATATTGCAGCCATTTGCTAAAATCATTTAAGTTCATTCTTCTTCCTCATGAATGTACACATAGCACCCCATACTGACAGAAACACAGAATTGTTGACATTGTTGCAGATTTATTAAAAAGGAAAAACTGAAATATCACATGGTCCTAAGTATTCAGACCCTTTCTTCAGTATTTAGTAGAAGCCCCCTTTTGATCTAATACAGCCAGGAGTCTTTTTGGGAAAGATGCAACAAGTCTTTCACACCTGGATTTGGGGATCCTCTGCCATTCCTCCTTGCAGATCCTCTCCAGTTCTGTCAGGTTGGATGGTAAACGTTGGTGGACAGCCATTTTTAGGTCTCTCCAGAGATGCTCAATTGGGTTTAAGTCAGGGCTCTGGCTGGGCCATTCAAGAACAGTCACGGAGTTGTTGTGAAGCCACTCCTTCGTTATTTTAGCTGTGTGCTTAGGGTCATTGTCTTGTTGGGAGGTAAACCTTCGGCCCAGTCTGAGGTCCAGAGCACTCTGGAGAAGGTTTTTGTCCAGGATATCCCTGTACTTAGCCGCATTCATCTTTCCCTCGATTGCAACCAGTCGTCCTGTCCCTGCAGCTGAAAAACACCCCCACAGCATGATGCTGCCACCACCATGCTTCACTCTTGGGACTGTATTGGACAGGTGATGAGCAGTGCCTGGTTTTCTCCACACATACCGCTTAGAATTAAGGCCAAAAAGTTCTATTTTGGTCTCATCAGACCAGAGAATCTTATTTCTCACCATCTTGGAATCCTTCAGGTGTTTTTTAGCAAACTCCATGCGGGCTTTCATGTGTCTTACACTGAGGAGAGGCTTCCGTCGGGCCACTCTGCCATAAAGCCCCGACTGGTGGAGGGCTGCAGTGATGGTTGACTTTCTACAACTTTCTCCCATCTCCTGACTGCATCTCTGGAGCTCAGCCACAGTGATCTTTGGGTTCTTCTTTACCTCTCTCTTCAAGGCTCTTCTCCCCCGATAGCTCAGTTTGGCCGGACGGCCAGCTCTAGGAAGGGTTCTGGTCGTCCCAAACGTCTTCCATTTGAGGATTATGGAGGCCACTGTGCTCTTAGGAACCTTAAGTGCAGCAGAAACCTTTTTTTTAACCTTGGCCAGATCTGTGCCTTGCCACAATTCTGTCTCTGAGCTCTTCAGGCAGTTCCTTTGACCTCATGATTCTCATTTGCTCTGACATGCATTGTGATCTGGAAGGTCTTATATAGACAGGTGTGTGGCTTTCCTAATCAAGTCCAATCAGTATAATCAAACACAGCTGGACTCAAATGAAGGTGTAGAACCATCTCAAGGATGATCAGAAGAAATGGAAAGCACCTGAGTTAAATATATGAGTGTCACAGCAAAGGGTCTGAATACTTAGGACCATGTGATATTTCAGTTTTTCTTTTTTAATAAATCTGCAACAATGTCAACAATTCTGTGTTTTTCTGTCAGTATGGGGTGCTATGTGTACATTCATGAGGAAGAAGAATGAACTTAAATGATTTTAGCAAATGGCTGCAATATAACAAAGAGTGAAAAATTTAAGGGGGTCTGAATACTTTTCGTACCCACTGTATATATATATATATATATATATGTGTGTGTATATATGTATATATATATATATATATATATATATATACATATCCCAATGCCTTCCTAGATCGCCGTTCTGGCTCTCTGCCTACAGATCAACTTTGAGTCCATGGTACCCGCATAATCACAGTGGGAGTGGGTCGCTGGTAGCGCGCATGTGCGCCCCAGACCCAGGAGTGCAGGATCACGTACTAGGTATGTGATCCTCTGCAGCAGAGCTGCCTTTACACTGTATATGTAAGTTATACGGTCGACAGGCGGTTAATATGATAAAGGCTACATGAGATTTCAGTGATTGGGTTTTAGATCTACTTTAAGGGATGAACCGAGAAAAAAACAAACGTAAAACATGATTCTGAATGTAACAATCGCGATTTACTCAACCCGAAAATCAGCCTTTATTAATGCTTATATGTGCACTCCAAATCATCTTGTTTATTTCCTAATATTCACCCTCTGCCTACATAAAAGCAAAGAAGCAAACGTATTAATGGGCCAAGCACGATAAAGATAATCACTTATTTTTCAAAGGTTGCAGTCATGGACTGATAGAGCACTTCAAACAGATGATATCAAGAGGCTGTGCGTTTACAAGGCGGATTTCCTTGCAGGCTAACCATCTGAATAATCACCGGCAATTAATATTTCAAGCATGTGTTAATACTCCGTTATTTCAGTTGGAGATGGACTGATAACAGAGCATGGAGGAGACAAAATGCTAGCCGCTCGCCGGCGGTGTACCATAAGACAAGGTGAGAATTTTGCCACCCACTGCAGTCAGCATGGAACAAGGTTCTGACTTTGACTATGCCCCCCATGCTGCACTACTACATGGAAACCATACTGGGTGCCAGAACATGCGTACCAAGAGGCAGGGGGGTTGTTATGATTCTAAAAAATCTGGTCCACCAAGATTATTCTAATATTAAGATTATTCCAGGCCCCTTGACCAAAGCAAGGTTTACAAAGACATGGATCAGCGAGTTTGGGGTGGAGGAACTTGACTTGCCTGACCTCAACCCGATAGAACACCTTTAGATTGAATTAGAGTGGGGACTGTGAGCCAGGCCTTCTTGTTCAACATCAGTGCCTGACCTTACAAATGTGCTTCTGGAAGAATGGTCAAACATACGCATAGACACACTCCTAAACCTTGAGGACAGCCTTCCCAGAAGAGTTGAAGCTATTATAGCTGCAAAGGGTGGGCCAACTCACTATTGAACCCTACGGAACTTCCAATTTACTATTGAACCCTACTGAACTTAATCTGGGATGCCATTAAAGTTTGTGTGCGTGTAAAGGCAGGCGTCCCAATACTTTTGACAATATAGTGTACAGTATATGTAAAAAATGACAGGGATTTTTTTCAGCGGGAACTAGAGGAATGCAGTTCCAGCACCTCCAGAAACTGCAGCACTGAATGTAAATATTGGCATGGGGTGCTTGGGTGTGCTGGAGGGTCTAATGTAGCTGGTTGTTGGGGGATCTATTGTTGCGGGTGGGGTCTATTGTTACTGGGGAGCTCTATTGTTGTTAGTAGGGTCTTATGTTGCGGGGGAGGTCAATTATTGCTTGAAGGAATCTACGGTTGAAGACCGGGTCTATTGTTGCTGTTTGTAGTCTAATGTAGCTGATTGCTGGGAGATCTATTGTTTCTGGCTAGGGTTGCCAACCACTGACCAGTGGCACAGTTAGGACCCACTGAATCCTAGACAGTCAGATAGTTAACCAATTTATATTGGGTTCAGAATTTGCTGTAGATCTTGCGCTATTATGAAACAAAAGTTCAGCGCTATACAGTAAATAAATGATATTGGGAACATATGAAAGTCCATATGAGTAAAATCCCATTAAAGAGTTTCAAAGTGATGAAAAGATCCCACACTCCGTGAATAGTAATGAAAAATATTGGAGGTGTCACCAGCTCGTGATCGCACACTGCACTTACCGTGTGCAATGTGACCCCCCTAGTAAGGGTGGTTTCACTCGCTTTATTTAATCGGATAAACTGAGATCCAGATCACTGGGTGCCAGACAAATGGCACCATGGTGTCATATACATGAATTGCGTCCTCACACCACAATGTATGCACCAAAGGAAAGCTCAGGAGACCCATGTATCATGAAATAAAAAACGTCTCTCAAAGCGTAATAACGTTGAGATAATTTATTCAATAACAGAGAACCACTAGCTTCAGCAGCTTCAAAACAAGCGTATGATGGCGGCAATTGTTTGTGCAGTAGTCAAAATGGCCGACATCGACCGTGCATGCCTGGTAGCGTGTGTGCGTAGCTCACCCCGATGCGTTTCGTCATACATGATGTCATCAGGTGCCCCCTCAAGCTCTGCCCATACACTATGCACTTATTGTCTGACAATGCTCTGCAGGCACAATTGCAAAATCGTAATGAATGCAAATTTTTTTCCCCATTCAGGAAACCCATTTGGTTTCCCCCATTACCGACGGCTCAGGTAAGCGAGGAAAATGACCGGGAAGCGGCAGGAGGGGGGTGGGGCATCTATCCCGCAGGATAAACCACCAGGAAGCGCCCGGGGCGAGGCACCTCTCCCGCTGCCCATAAAAAGGATCCTGTGGCGAATCAACCGCCGGGACCACTTTTAACGGATTCCGGATCACCAGCTGTGTCAAAAAATACCGGAGTTATGGCAGCTAGCTGCCACTGTAACCATAGCTCCATACTGTCCCTGATTTGGAACAAAATCCCCCTGTCCCTCTTTCCTCCCCATCTGTCCCTCATTTTGGTCTGATCTATATAGTTGTAGGTAAAATGCAATTTTTTTCTTTCAAAAAGTGTTTCCCAGTGCTAAACCTTTCATCCAGTTTCTAAATTGCTGTATTGTAATTTTTAAAAGCCAATATAAAAGAATAATAGTGGTAAAAACAAGCATTTGTGGGTATTATTAATATTTTTTTTCTGTATAATTGTTTTTAAGGGGGCGTGGCAGGGGGTGTGTCCTATGTCTACATACCTTTGCTAATAGGTTTCCCTCATTCCCATCTTAAAAAGCTGGGAGGTATGCCATAACCCCAGTATTTAACGTCAAAGTACCGACATATATACATGGTGTATTAAAAAAGAATAGCGCGCAAATGCAAAAGAAATTACTACCAAATCTGAAGAGAGTCCATAAATAAAAATGGGGGTTTGGTCCCACCATATGGCCATATCGTGCTCAAGCCCACTACTGCGTCAAAGTACCCCATTATCAGTGGGTCCTACACTATCCATGAAAAAGAGATGAATCCAGCCCTTCTAACCCTTGGAGACAACACTCCTTGCTGGGAAAAATGTGCAAATGCACTACAGGGGACTCCTCCTATATCCATTTGATGGTGGACACTGATTGAGTACAGGTGTATGTGGGGGGTGGGGAGGGCTGCTCAACCTCGATAGTCTGGTCAGACCGAATACATAATAAACAGGCAAAAAATTTGGGGGAGCATACCCATGTATTTCCAAAGCTGCTGCAGCTATGAACCAAAAGACATGTATATTAAAAAAGAATAGCGCGCAAATGCAAAAGAAATTACTACCAAATCTGAAGAGAGTCCATAAATAAAAATGGGGGTTTGGTCCCACCATATGGCCATATCGTGCTCAAGCCCACTACTGCGTCAAAGTACCCCATTATCAGTGGGTCCTACACTATCCATGAAAAAGAGATGAATCCAGCCCTTCTAACCCTTGGAGACAACACTCCTTGCTGGGAAAAATGTGCAAATGCACTACAGGGGACTCCTCCTATATCCATTTGATGGTGGACACTGATTGAGTACAGGTGTATGTGGGGGGTGGGGAGGGCTGCTCAACCTCGATAGTCTGGTCAGACCGAATACATAATAAACAGGCAAAAAATTTGGGGGAGCATACCCATGTATTTCCAAAGCTGCTGCAGCTATGAACCAAAAGACATGTATATTAAAAAAGAATAGCGCGCAAATGCAAAAGAAATTACTACCAAATCTGAAGAGAGTCCATAAATAAAAATGGGGGTTTGGTCCCACCATATGGCCATATCGTGCTCAAGCCCACTACTGCGTCAAAGTACCCCATTATCAGTGGGTCCTACACTATCCATGAAAAAGAGATGAATCCAGCCCTTCTAACCCTTGGAGACAACACTCCTTGCTGGGAAAAATGTGCAAATGCACTACAGGGGACTCCTCCTATATCCATTTGATGGTGGACACTGATTGAGTACAGGTGTATGTGGGGGGTGGGGAGGGCTGCTCAACCTCGATAGTCTGGTCAGACCGAATACATAATAAACAGGCAAAAAATTTGGGGGAGCATACCCATGTATTTCCAAAGCTGCTGCAGCTATGAACCAAAAGACATGTATATTAAAAAAGAATAGCGCGCAAATGCAAAAGAAATTACTACCAAATCTGAAGAGAGTCCATAAATAAAAATGGGGGTTTGGTCCCACCATATGGCCATATCGTGCTCAAGCCCACTACTGCGTCAAAGTACCCCATTATCAGTGGGTCCTACACTATCCATGAAAAAGAGATGAATCCAGCCCTTCTAACCCTTGGAGACAACACTCCTTGCTGGGAAAAATGTGCAAATGCACTACAGGGGACTCCTCCTATATCCATTTGATGGTGGACACTGATTGAGTACAGGTGTATGTGGGGGGTGGGGAGGGCTGCTCAACCTCGATAGTCTGGTCAGACCGAATACATAATAAACAGGCAAAAAATTTGGGGGAGCATACCCATGTATTTCCAAAGCTGCTGCAGCTATGAACCAAAAGACATGTATATTAAAAAAGAATAGCGCGCAAATGCAAAAGAAATTACTACCAAATCTGAAGAGAGTCCATAAATAAAAATGGGGGTTTGGTCCCACCATATGGCCATATCGTGCTCAAGCCCACTACTGCGTCAAAGTACCCCATTATCAGTGGGTCCTACACTATCCATGAAAAAGAGATGAATCCAGCCCTTCTAACCCTTGGAGACAACACTCCTTGCTGGGAAAAATGTGCAAATGCACTACAGGGGACTCCTCCTATATCCATTTGATGGTGGACACTGATTGAGTACAGGTGTATGTGGGGGGTGGGGAGGGCTGCTCAACCTCGATAGTCTGGTCAGACCGAATACATAATAAACAGGCAAAAAATTTGGGGGAGCATACCCATGTATTTCCAAAGCTGCTGCAGCTATGAACCAAAAGACATGTATATTAAAAAAGAATAGCGCGCAAATGCAAAAGAAATTACTACCAAATCTGAAGAGAGTCCATAAATAAAAATGGGGGTTTGGTCCCACCATATGGCCATATCGTGCTCAAGCCCACTACTGCGTCAAAGTACCCCATTATCAGTGGGTCCTACACTATCCATGAAAAAGAGATGAATCCAGCCCTTCTAACCCTTGGAGACAACACTCCTTGCTGGGAAAAATGTGCAAATGCACTACAGGGGACTCCTCCTATATCCATTTGATGGTGGACACTGATTGAGTACAGGTGTATGTGGGGGGTGGGGAGGGCTGCTCAACCTCGATAGTCTGGTCAGACCGAATACATAATAAACAGGCAAAAAATTTGGGGGAGCATACCCATGTATTTCCAAAGCTGCTGCAGCTATGAACCAAAAGACATGTATATTAAAAAAGAATAGCGCGCAAATGCAAAAGAAATTACTACCAAATCTGAAGAGAGTCCATAAATAAAAATGGGGGTTTGGTCCCACCATATGGCCATATCGTGCTCAAGCCCACTACTGCGTCAAAGTACCCCATTATCAGTGGGTCCTACACTATCCATGAAAAAGAGATGAATCCAGCCCTTCTAACCCTTGGAGACAACACTCCTTGCTGGGAAAAATGTGCAAATGCACTACAGGGGACTCCTCCTATATCCATTTGATGGTGGACACTGATTGAGTACAGGTGTATGTGGGGGGTGGGGAGGGCTGCTCAACCTCGATAGTCTGGTCAGACCGAATACATAATAAACAGGCAAAAAATTTGGGGGAGCATACCCATGTATTTCCAAAGCTGCTGCAGCTATGAACCAAAAGACATGTATATTAAAAAAGAATAGCGCGCAAATGCAAAAGAAATTACTACCAAATCTGAAGAGAGTCCATAAATAAAAATGGGGGTTTGGTCCCACCATATGGCCATATCGTGCTCAAGCCCACTACTGCGTCAAAGTACCCCATTATCAGTGGGTCCTACACTATCCATGAAAAAGAGATGAATCCAGCCCTTCTAACCCTTGGAGACAACACTCCTTGCTGGGAAAAATGTGCAAATGCACTACAGGGGACTCCTCCTATATCCATTTGATGGTGGACACTGATTGAGTACAGGTGTATGTGGGGGGTGGGGAGGGCTGCTCAACCTCGATAGTCTGGTCAGACCGAATACATAATAAACAGGCAAAAAATTTGGGGGAGCATACCCATGTATTTCCAAAGCTGCTGCAGCTATGAACCAAAAGACATGTATATTAAAAAAGAATAGCGCGCAAATGCAAAAGAAATTACTACCAAATCTGAAGAGAGTCCATAAATAAAAATGGGGGTTTGGTCCCACCATATGGCCATATCGTGCTCAAGCCCACTACTGCGTCAAAGTACCCCATTATCAGTGGGTCCTACACTATCCATGAAAAAGAGATGAATCCAGCCCTTCTAACCCTTGGAGACAACACTCCTTGCTGGGAAAAATGTGCAAATGCACTACAGGGGACTCCTCCTATATCCATTTGATGGTGGACACTGATTGAGTACAGGTGTATGTGGGGGGTGGGGAGGGCTGCTCAACCTCGATAGTCTGGTCAGACCGAATACATAATAAACAGGCAAAAAATTTGGGGGAGCATACCCATGTATTTCCAAAGCTGCTGCAGCTATGAACCAAAAGACATGTATATTAAAAAAGAATAGCGCGCAAATGCAAAAGAAATTACTACCAAATCTGAAGAGAGTCCATAAATAAAAATGGGGGTTTGGTCCCACCATATGGCCATATCGTGCTCAAGCCCACTACTGCGTCAAAGTACCCCATTATCAGTGGGTCCTACACTATCCATGAAAAAGAGATGAATCCAGCCCTTCTAACCCTTGGAGACAACACTCCTTGCTGGGAAAAATGTGCAAATGCACTACAGGGGACTCCTCCTATATCCATTTGATGGTGGACACTGATTGAGTACAGGTGTATGTGGGGGGTGGGGAGGGCTGCTCAACCTCGATAGTCTGGTCAGACCGAATACATAATAAACAGGCAAAAAATTTGGGGGAGCATACCCATGTATTTCCAAAGCTGCTGCAGCTATGAACCAAAAGACATGTATATTAAAAAAGAATAGCGCGCAAATGCAAAAGAAATTACTACCAAATCTGAAGAGAGTCCATAAATAAAAATGGGGGTTTGGTCCCACCATATGGCCATATCGTGCTCAAGCCCACTACTGCGTCAAAGTACCCCATTATCAGTGGGTCCTACACTATCCATGAAAAAGAGATGAATCCAGCCCTTCTAACCCTTGGAGACAACACTCCTTGCTGGGAAAAATGTGCAAATGCACTACAGGGGACTCCTCCTATATCCATTTGATGGTGGACACTGATTGAGTACAGGTGTATGTGGGGGGTGGGGAGGGCTGCTCAACCTCGATAGTCTGGTCAGACCGAATACATAATAAACAGGCAAAAAATTTGGGGGAGCATACCCATGTATTTCCAAAGCTGCTGCAGCTATGAACCAAAAGACATGTATATTAAAAAAGAATAGCGCGCAAATGCAAAAGAAATTACTACCAAATCTGAAGAGAGTCCATAAATAAAAATGGGGGTTTGGTCCCACCATATGGCCATATCGTGCTCAAGCCCACTACTGCGTCAAAGTACCCCATTATCAGTGGGTCCTACACTATCCATGAAAAAGAGATGAATCCAGCCCTTCTAACCCTTGGAGACAACACTCCTTGCTGGGAAAAATGTGCAAATGCACTACAGGGGACTCCTCCTATATCCATTTGATGGTGGACACTGATTGAGTACAGGTGTATGTGGGGGGTGGGGAGGGCTGCTCAACCTCGATAGTCTGGTCAGACCGAATACATAATAAACAGGCAAAAAATTTGGGGGAGCATACCCATGTATTTCCAAAGCTGCTGCAGCTATGAACCAAAAGACATGTATATTAAAAAAGAATAGCGCGCAAATGCAAAAGAAATTACTACCAAATCTGAAGAGAGTCCATAAATAAAAATGGGGGTTTGGTCCCACCATATGGCCATATCGTGCTCAAGCCCACTACTGCGTCAAAGTACCCCATTATCAGTGGGTCCTACACTATCCATGAAAAAGAGATGAATCCAGCCCTTCTAACCCTTGGAGACAACACTCCTTGCTGGGAAAAATGTGCAAATGCACTACAGGGGACTCCTCCTATATCCATTTGATGGTGGACACTGATTGAGTACAGGTGTATGTGGGGGGTGGGGAGGGCTGCTCAACCTCGATAGTCTGGTCAGACCGAATACATAATAAACAGGCAAAAAATTTGGGGGAGCATACCCATGTATTTCCAAAGCTGCTGCAGCTATGAACCAAAAGACATGTATATTAAAAAAGAATAGCGCGCAAATGCAAAAGAAATTACTACCAAATCTGAAGAGAGTCCATAAATAAAAATGGGGGTTTGGTCCCACCATATGGCCATATCGTGCTCAAGCCCACTACTGCGTCAAAGTACCCCATTATCAGTGGGTCCTACACTATCCATGAAAAAGAGATGAATCCAGCCCTTCTAACCCTTGGAGACAACACTCCTTGCTGGGAAAAATGTGCAAATGCACTACAGGGGACTCCTCCTATATCCATTTGATGGTGGACACTGATTGAGTACAGGTGTATGTGGGGGGTGGGGAGGGCTGCTCAACCTCGATAGTCTGGTCAGACCGAATACATAATAAACAGGCAAAAAATTTGGGGGAGCATACCCATGTATTTCCAAAGCTGCTGCAGCTATGAACCAAAAGACATGTATATTAAAAAAGAATAGCGCGCAAATGCAAAAGAAATTACTACCAAATCTGAAGAGAGTCCATAAATAAAAATGGGGGTTTGGTCCCACCATATGGCCATATCGTGCTCAAGCCCACTACTGCGTCAAAGTACCCCATTATCAGTGGGTCCTACACTATCCATGAAAAAGAGATGAATCCAGCCCTTCTAACCCTTGGAGACAACACTCCTTGCTGGGAAAAATGTGCAAATGCACTACAGGGGACTCCTCCTATATCCATTTGATGGTGGACACTGATTGAGTACAGGTGTATGTGGGGGGTGGGGAGGGCTGCTCAACCTCGATAGTCTGGTCAGACCGAATACATAATAAACAGGCAAAAAATTTGGGGGAGCATACCCATGTATTTCCAAAGCTGCTGCAGCTATGAACCAAAAGACATGTATATTAAAAAAGAATAGCGCGCAAATGCAAAAGAAATTACTACCAAATCTGAAGAGAGTCCATAAATAAAAATGGGGGTTTGGTCCCACCATATGGCCATATCGTGCTCAAGCCCACTACTGCGTCAAAGTACCCCATTATCAGTGGGTCCTACACTATCCATGAAAAAGAGATGAATCCAGCCCTTCTAACCCTTGGAGACAACACTCCTTGCTGGGAAAAATGTGCAAATGCACTACAGGGGACTCCTCCTATATCCATTTGATGGTGGACACTGATTGAGTACAGGTGTATGTGGGGGGTGGGGAGGGCTGCTCAACCTCGATAGTCTGGTCAGACCGAATACATAATAAACAGGCAAAAAATTTGGGGGAGCATACCCATGTATTTCCAAAGCTGCTGCAGCTATGAACCAAAAGACATGTATATTAAAAAAGAATAGCGCGCAAATGCAAAAGAAATTACTACCAAATCTGAAGAGAGTCCATAAATAAAAATGGGGGTTTGGTCCCACCATATGGCCATATCGTGCTCAAGCCCACTACTGCGTCAAAGTACCCCATTATCAGTGGGTCCTACACTATCCATGAAAAAGAGATGAATCCAGCCCTTCTAACCCTTGGAGACAACACTCCTTGCTGGGAAAAATGTGCAAATGCACTACAGGGGACTCCTCCTATATCCATTTGATGGTGGACACTGATTGAGTACAGGTGTATGTGGGGGGTGGGGAGGGCTGCTCAACCTCGATAGTCTGGTCAGACCGAATACATAATAAACAGGCAAAAAATTTGGGGGAGCATACCCATGTATTTCCAAAGCTGCTGCAGCTATGAACCAAAAGACATGTATATTAAAAAAGAATAGCGCGCAAATGCAAAAGAAATTACTACCAAATCTGAAGAGAGTCCATAAATAAAAATGGGGGTTTGGTCCCACCATATGGCCATATCGTGCTCAAGCCCACTACTGCGTCAAAGTACCCCATTATCAGTGGGTCCTACACTATCCATGAAAAAGAGATGAATCCAGCCCTTCTAACCCTTGGAGACAACACTCCTTGCTGGGAAAAATGTGCAAATGCACTACAGGGGACTCCTCCTATATCCATTTGATGGTGGACACTGATTGAGTACAGGTGTATGTGGGGGGTGGGGAGGGCTGCTCAACCTCGATAGTCTG
The DNA here is from genome assembly GCF_965119305.1 of Pelophylax lessonae. Taxonomy (NCBI): domain Eukaryota; kingdom Metazoa; phylum Chordata; class Amphibia; order Anura; family Ranidae; genus Pelophylax; species Pelophylax lessonae. Next base: position 169,171,032 of record NC_138780.1, read on the forward strand.
GTCAGACCGAATACATAATAAACAGGCAAAAAATTTGGGGGAGCATACCCATGTATTTCCAAAGCTGCTGCAGCTATGAACCAAAAGACATGTATATTAAAAAAGAATAGCGCGCAAATGCAATTGCGCGCTATTCTTTTTTAATATACATGTCTTTTGGTTCATAGCTGCAGCAGCTTTGGAAATACATGGGTATGCTCCCCCAAATTTTTTGCCTGTTTATTATGTATTTATTATGTATTCGGTCTGACCAGACTATCGAGGTTGAGCAGCCCTCCCCACCCCCCACATACACCTGTACTCAATCAGTGTCCACCATCAAATGGATATAGGAGGAGTCCCCTGTAGTGCATTTGCACATTTTTCCCAGCAAGGAGTGTTGTCTCCAAGGGTTAGAAGGGCTGGATTCATCTCTTTTTCATGGATAGTGTAGGACCCACTGATAATGGGGTACTTTGACGCAGTAGTGGGCTTGAGCACGATATGGCCATATGGTGGGACCAAACCCCCATTTTTATTTATGGACTCTCTTCAGATTTGGTAGTAATTTCTTTTGCATTTGCGCGCTATTCTTTTTTAATATACATGTCTTTTGGTTCATAGCTGCAGCAGCTTTGGAAATACATGGGTATGCTCCCCCAAATTTTTTGCCTGTTTATTATGTATTCGGTCTGACCAGACTATCGAGGTTGAGCAGCCCTCCCCACCCCCCACATACACCTGTACTCAATCAGTGTCCACCATCAAATGGATATAGGAGGAGTCCCCTGTAGTGCATTTGCACATTTTTCCCAGCAAGGAGTGTTGTCTCCAAGGGTTAGAAGGGCTGGATTCATCTCTTTTTCATGGATAGTGTAGGACCCACTGATAATGGGGTACTTTGACGCAGTAGTGGGCTTGAGCACGATATGGCCATATGGTGGGACCAAACCCCCATTTTTATTTATGGACTCTCTTCAGATTTGGTAGTAATTTCTTTTGCATTTGCGCGCTATTCTTTTTTAATATACATGTCTTTTGGTTCATAGCTGCAGCAGCTTTGGAAATACATGGGTATGCTCCCCCAAATTTTTTGCCTGTTTATTATGTATTCGGTCTGACCAGACTATCGAGGTTGAGCAGCCCTCCCCACCCCCCACATACACCTGTACTCAATCAGTGTCCACCATCAAATGGATATAGGAGGAGTCCCCTGTAGTGCATTTGCACATTTTTCCCAGCAAGGAGTGTTGTCTCCAAGGGTTAGAAGGGCTGGATTCATCTCTTTTTCATGGATAGTGTAGGACCCACTGATAATGGGGTACTTTGACGCAGTAGTGGGCTTGAGCACGATATGGCCATATGGTGGGACCAAACCCCCATTTTTATTTATGGACTCTCTTCAGATTTGGTAGTAATTTCTTTTGCATTTGCGCGCTATTCTTTTTTAATATACATGTCTTTTGGTTCATAGCTGCAGCAGCTTTGGAAATACATGGGTATGCTCCCCCAAATTTTTTGCCTGTTTATTATGTATTCGGTCTGACCAGACTATCGAGGTTGAGCAGCCCTCCCCACCCCCCACATACACCTGTACTCAATCAGTGTCCACCATCAAATGGATATAGGAGGAGTCCCCTGTAGTGCATTTGCACATTTTTCCCAGCAAGGAGTGTTGTCTCCAAGGGTTAGAAGGGCTGGATTCATCTCTTTTTCATGGATAGTGTAGGACCCACTGATAATGGGGTACTTTGACGCAGTAGTGGGCTTGAGCACGATATGGCCATATGGTGGGACCAAACCCCCATTTTTATTTATGGACTCTCTTCAGATTTGGTAGTAATTTCTTTTGCATTTGCGCGCTATTCTTTTTTAATATACATGTCTTTTGGTTCATAGCTGCAGCAGCTTTGGAAATACATGGGTATGCTCCCCCAAATTTTTTGCCTGTTTATTATATATACATGGTGGGCGGTCCAGAAGTGGTTAAATTATATTAATGTGGGTGTACTTATTGCATTTTTTGCAAAAGGTGAACTATGCCTGTAAATGAACAGATGCCAAAGGCCCCTTTAATCTGACCCTCTGACTGATCCTAACAATTATCCTCTCACTAACACCAATCCTCTATTAGGATTTCTTACAATTATACAATAGAGCTACTTTACTATTTTAAATACATTCAGTAGAAATACCTAAATTCGACTTGATATCTGCCCTGGGCAATTCTCCTTAAAGTAGAGCTCTGAGGAGGCATTAATTGGGGCCTTCATTAAGGGCATCCAACGCAACATCAACCTGGTGGTCTATCTTCACATCCATCACAACATTAACCTGGCGGTCTACATTCACATCCAACACAACATCAACCTGGCGGTCTATCTTCACATACAATGCAACATCAACCTGGCGGTCTACCGTCACATCCAAACGCAACATCAACCTGGTGGTCTATCTTCACATCCATCACAACATTAACCTGGCGGTCTACATTCACATCCAACACAACATCAACCTGGTGGTCTATCTTCACATCCAATGCAACATCAACCTGGCGGTCTACCGTCACATCCAAACGCAACATCAACCTGGTGGTCTATCTTCACATCCAAACCAACATCAACCTGGCAGTCTACCTTCACATCCAACACAACATTAACCTGGTGGTCTACATTCACATCTAACACAACATCAACCTGGCGGTCTATCTTCACATCCAATGCAACATCAACCTGGCAGTCTACCTTCACATCCAAACACAACATCAACCTGGCGATCTACATTCACATCTAACACAACATCAACCTGGCGGTCTATCTTCACATCCAATGCAACATCAACCTGGCGGTCTACCGTCACATCCAAACGCAACATCAACTTGGTGGTCTATCTTCACATCCAAACCAACATCAACCTGGCAGTCTACATTCACATCCAACACAACATCAACATGGAGGTCTACTTTAAAATCCAACACCACATCAACCTGGCGATTTATCTTCACATCCATCACAAAATTAAACTGGCCATCTACCTTCACATCTAATGCAACATCAAGCTGATGGTCTACCTTCACATTCAACGCAATATCAACCTGGTGGTCTACCTTCACATCCAAAGCAACATCAACCTGGCGGTCTACCTTCACATCCAAGACAACATCAATCTGGTGGTCTACCTTCAACATAAACTTGAAAGCCATCAACGTCCCATGGGATGAGGCTGACTGCACCTGACACAATTCCATGGAAAACACTGACTGCCCAATGCGCCAAATTATGTGGGACAACTCAGTCTAAGCAGGTTTATGTTTATTACTACAGTGCCTGTGCTATACCCATTCTGACTGTGCTCTAGGCTGTGAACAGTACCCCAACCCCCCTACTGCTGAATTACCTTGACCTTACTTTGGGAACTTAGGAAGAACATAAGAATAATTTGAAGTGCGTTGCTACGTACCGTATTTATGGTTCTATCCATGTAATAATAACCTCTATCCCACCCAGCCTATGCTACATCCTGCTTTGATGTCTGGGATTATTAATATGTATTATATTTAATACGGGTACAAGAGCAGGATCTCGTCTCCGATTATTACATCCTGATATATCTGAGGGTTCTTACTAATGCAAAGCTCTCGGTACGGTGAATAATCAGCGCATACTGTACATCACACAAGTAAATATTGTTTCAATACAATAACAGACATTTTTCTTGTGTGATGCTATTAAGAAGCTCCTCCGGTTTCCTCAGCATTCTGACAATAGCACTTTGTTAAGGCTCGCTGCTCCCATTTGCATTGGACGTCTATTCTGCATGTAGATTGATGAGTTTAATCAGCAAATCAGGAGCAAGGCTCGGCCATCAATCAATGTCACTTTCTTCCCTTATAATTTGTGATTTGCTTCCTGTCAGGGTAACGTGAAGATGTTTCTTAAAGGTGACGTTCAGGTGAAGCGGCGATTCAACATTTAGATCTGCCTTGATATTAAAATAAGCCCTGTCAATAGCAATGGAATGAAATGCGGTGAATAGAGCGTGGAAAAGAGCTGATTGTGTGATGACTGCTGCAGAAAGAGATAAGTTGGCCATGGCAACCAATAAAGTTGCACATGGAAGGGGAAAGAAGCAATGTCATTGGGGCTAAAGTCTAATTTCTATTCCAGTACTTGTTTTTCCTGTATTTTTACATGTGAAATAGATCTAAACCATAACTCGATGACCAATAATTTGCTAAAGAACAGTATATCATATACAAATACAAAATAAGTGCAGCGCTAATCAGCTCTAAGGAGAAGTGTCCATATCCAAGGGAAAGACATAGGTGCAATCTTCTATTCATATTTCGAAGACCACCACTGACACCCAATCACACAGCCTCTTACCAATCAGCATAGACCCTCACTACAAAGGTCTATGGAATCTGTAGATCATATATAAGTCGCAAGTGGCAATGGAATCCTCTCAGAGCTCCTCCTCACTCAGCTCTCCTCTCCATTGGTTTCCATAATCAGAATATATCATGCAGAGATAAACAGGACACTATTCATAGTGTAATCCTCATAAAACCACAAGAATCGCTTACATTAATATGACGTCATATCATGACGAAATGTGTAGGGAGGAGCCGATGACGCACAGCGTTCTTAGAGACTGGGATGTGGCGGCCATCTTGTTGGTTTGAAACAACTGCATGTGGATAGACTGGACACACTCCATATCCAAGGGAAAGACATAGGTGCAATCTTCTATTTGTATTTTGGAGACCACCACCGACACCCAATCACACAGCCTCTTACCAATTAGCATAGACCACGGTGCCTTGAGGTTTCTTCAGGTGTGCCTTAGCAAAATGCCTAAATATTGCCCCAAAATTGTATGCAAGTCGGTGGGTGGATGAAATCTGCCTTTTAGTTACATTATGCCACAGGTTTTCATTGTGCACCATTACAACCTTCTAGCTGTCAACCTCCAAACACCCAATGACATCATCAGTTGATAAGGAGGATGCCAGTTGCCTGCATAACATCCTTGTTTGACCCTCCCTTGCCTCTCTTCATCAGCTTTGGGGTCTCATTAGTTAAGTGATGGAGAACAACTGAGGGAGAAGAGAAACATTGGAATACTAGTCAGTACCAGTTTTCAAAAATGTTTTTGCTTTGTAAAAACAAATCACCTTTTAATGCTGGGTGTCTTATGTGTATTAATTGTATAGTAATTATCAGAATCACTTTTACATTTTAGAATGGGGCGCCTCAAGACTGTCCATAATTTTAAAGGGTGCCTTGACTGAAAAAAGGTTGAGAAACACTGGCATAGACCCTCACTACAAAGGTCTATGAAAGCGGTAGATCATATATAAGGCGCAAGTGGCAATGGAATCCTCTCAGCGTTCCTCCTCAGTACTCCTCTCAATTGGTCTCCATAATCAGAATATATCATGCAGAGATAAACAGGACACTTCTCATAGTGTAATCGCCAAAAAAAACACTTTATTAAGAACAAGAATCACTTACATTAAGGTTAAAAACATTTGGCGTATCTAGTGTGTCCACAGTCTACCCACATGCAGTCGTTTCAAACCAACAAGATGGCCACCATGTCCCAGTCTGTAAGAATGTTGTGCGTCATTGGCTCCTTCCTACGTGTTTCGTCACAATATGACGTCCTATTAATATAAGTGATTCTTGTTCTTAATAAAGTAGTTTTATGACGATTACTCTATGAAAAGTGCCCTGTTTATCTCCGCATGATATATTCTGATTATGGAGAGGAGCACTGAGGAGGAGCGCTGAGAGGATTCCATTGCCACTTGCTACTTATATATGATCTACAGATTCCATAGACCTTTGTAGTGAGGGTCTATGCTGATTGGTAAGAGGCTGTGTGATTGGGTGTCAGTGGTGGTCTTCAAAACATGAATAGAAGATTGCACCTATGTCTTTCCCTTGGATATGGACACTTTTTTTAGAACTGATTAGCGCTGCACTTATTTTATATTCTTTACGATCGATCCTTTGCAACATTCAAGATTTTGTGTCAGCTGCTTTTTATATTATATCATGCAAGAATTAATGCCAGGCACAGCATATTATTACTCACATATCATATACAATTGATGTATATTTTTTTTAACATTACAGTTTCCACCTTTTTTTTTAATCTTTCATTTCATCTCAATGCTTCACCAGCTACTTTGCAGCCACTTTCTGTCTACATGCACTTGCTCCTACATTAGCTGAACATCATAGTTCTGGACCAATGATGGTGGACCTTGCCGGTGCATTGTGTGTGGGCATGGACACTTGTAAACATCACCACTAGGGATGGGCTTGGGTCCAGCTTGGGTTCGGTTCGAGCCCATGTTTAACTGAGTCTGGCAGGAAAAATGGGTGGGGTTGCTCATGACATCATTGACCTAAAGTAGCCACATGGCCGAGTGAGGTCAATAACGCTATGAGTTCTGACCGAACTTAAGCTTATCCCTGGTGGGGATGACTACAACTGGCCATGATGACACACATTAAGCAGGCATGAGCCACCATCACTGGTCCAGTGCTAGGATGTGGAGCTGATATTGGAGCTTGGGTTTGGTTCGAGCCCACATTCAGCCAAATCTGGAAGTAAAAATGGGTGTGGATGCTTGAGTCATCATTGACCTAAAACAGCCTTATGGCTATATAGGTCAATAACACTATGGGTTCAGACCGAACCCAAGCTTATCCCTAGTGATGTGTACAAGTGGCCATGCCGACACACAATGCACAGGCTAGGTCTGCCATCACTGGTCCAGAGCTATGATGTGCAGCTGACGTTGCCGCAAGTGTATGTAGACAGGAAGTAAATGCAAGGAGACTGAAGAAGCCCTGAGATACAAAGAAGTAGGGAGCTAGCCCAGGAATGATAGCTTACTTCCTGGTTCAGCCAAACCCAAGCTCATCACTATTCCAGACCAGTGATGATGGACCTTGCCGGTGCATTGTGTGTTGCCATGGCCACTTGTAAACATCACCACTAGGGATGGGCTTGGGTCCAGCTTGGGTTCGGTTCGAGCCCATGTTTAACTGAGTCTGGCAGGAAAAATGGGTGGGGTTGCTCATGACATCATTGACCTAAAGTAGCCACATGGCCATGTTAGGTCAATACCGCTATGAGTTCTGACCAAACTTAAGCTTATCCCTGGTGGGGATGACTACAACTGGCCATGATGACCCACATTAAGCAGGCATGAGCCACCATCACTGGTCCAGAGCTAGGATGTGGAGCTGATATTAGAGCTTGGGTTTGGTTCAAGCCCACATTCAGCCAAATCTGGAAGTAAAAATGGGTGGAGATGCTCGAGACATAATTGACCTAAAACAGCCACATGGCTATATAAGTCAATAACACTATGGGTTCAGACCGAACCCAAGCTGATCCCTAGTGATGTGTACAAGTAGCCATGCTGACACACAATGCACAGGCTAGGTCTGCCATCACTGGTCCTGAGCTATGATGGGCAGCTGACGTTGCAGCAAGTGTATGTAGACAGGAAGTAAATGCAAGGAGACTGAAGAAGCCCTGAGATACAAAGAAGTAGGGAGCTAGCCCAGGAATGATAGCTTACTTCCTGGTTCAGCCAAACCCAAACTCATCACTATTCCAGACCAGTGATGATGGACCTTGCGCAAGAATGGCAAATTATAGTTATAGACAGGGTGCCAATGCAGGAGTATAGTTGGGTGACGGGGACACAGTGTTGTCACCCCATACCAGGAAGTGCCTGAAAAAGGACCTTAGTGGCAGGATCACCAGGTGTTCTTTTCATTACAGCTGCAGATTTAAATATAATGAAAATAGGGTCAAAAATGTTTCTTTTGACTTTCTAAATCTGCAGCTTTAGACCCGCAGTGGTCCTCAACCCTGTGGCCTACAGCAGTGGTTCTCAATTCCGGTCCTCGGGACCCACTAACAGGCCAGATTTTAAGTATTACCTTGGGGGATGCAGACTAGAATACTGCAATCACTTAGCAGCAAATGAGATCACCTGTGATGTAATTTAGTTATCTTGCAAACCTGGCCTGTTGGTGGGTCCCGAGGACCGGAGTTGAGAACCACTGGCCTACAGGGCCCACTAACAGGCCAGGTTTGCAAGATAACTGAAATACATCCCAGGTGATATCATTTGCTGCTCAGTGATTGCAGTATTCTAGTCTGCATCTCCCCAAGGTAATACTTAAAATCTGGCCTGTTAGTGGGCCCTGAGGACCGGAGTTGAGGACCACTGCACTAGTGTGACTCCAAAGTCATGCAATTTCCAGTGCGACTTTGGAGTGTGACTTTCATGTGACTTATACACTCTATGGCACTCAAGTCATAAGAAAGTCGAAACAAAGTTTTGCAGGAAGATTTTTTTAAAGATGCTGTGGCTGAATTCGCATAGATAGGGACAGGTGTCATTGAAATAACTGGGTTGTGACTTGTCATGCGTCTTTATGTGTCCAAAGTCACATGACAAGTCGCACTAGGGAAAACAGAGCCTTAAAGTGTTACTAAACCCAGGAGCCTGCATTCACTATATCTGTTCTCCCACAGTACACGGAAATGCAATCGTTTTAGTAAATATAAACTACTAAATATCTTTTCTCATCAGCAGTTAGAGCAGCCTTGTGACTTCTATCCATAGGCATGCGCACAGGGTGTGCCAGGTGGGCCTGGGCACACCCTAATCACCCTGTGGGGTGCAGATTCCCCCTGTTTAAACCTCTGATATTTCAGCAAAGCCACCTAACCAGGCTTCTGAAAATAAAACAATAATTAAAAAAATAACCGCTTGCCGACCGCCGCAAGTACATATACTGCGGCGGTCAGCCCCGGCCAGGCAAAGTGACGTATATATACGTCACTAGCCTGTGACCGGCTTGTGAGCCAATAGCGGGCGAGCGTGCGCGCACCCGCTGAGGCGCGCGCCCGCCCGGGCTCGTTCACTGAGGAGTCCGTGCGTGTGATCGGCGGACCCGATGTCCGCCGGTCACACTACGATCGTCGGTAGAGAGGGAGAAAGGCGGGCGGCTTATGTAAACAAGCCGCCTGTCATTCTCCCCTTTGTAAAAATGGAGATCAGACGGTTCTACTATGTAGGACCATTGATCTCTGTTTTTACAATAGTAGCCATGTCCCATCACAGTTAGAAGCACGCCCCTAGGATACACTTAACCCCTCCCTCTCCAATACAGTTAACCCCTTCCCTGCCAGTGTCATTTTTACAGTAACAGTGCATATGTATAGCACTGATTACTGCAGTAATGTCACTGGTAACCCCAAAAGTGTCAAAAATGTCAGTTAAGGGTCCAATCTGTCCGCCGCAATGTCACAGCCCCGCAAAAAAAAACGCAGATCGCCGCCATTACTCGTTAAAAAAAAAAACACCAAAAATGACAAAAATCTCTTCCTTTGTTAGTAAACACAATAACTTTTGCGCAAACCAATCAAAATACGCTTTTTGCGATTTTTTTTAGCATAAAACAAATTGGCCGAAAATGTTAAAAAATTTTGATTTTTACATTTTTTTGGGGGGAATTTCATATAAAAAAATGTGAAAAATATTGTTATTTTTGCAAAATTTACGTTTTTTTTGTTTATAGCGCATGATCAAAAAATCGCACAGGTGATCAAATACCACCAAAATAAAGCTCTGTTTGTGGGGAAAAAAAGGACATCAAATTCGTATAGGTACAGCGTCGCACGACCGCGCAATTGTCCGTTAAAGTCACGCAGTAAAAAAAATCGCAAAAAAAACCCTGGTCAGGAAGGGGGTAAAATCTTCCGGGGGTTAAGTGGTTAAATTGTAAAAAAATAATTAAAAAAAAAAGTAAAAGAAAAACTACCGTCACCATCCACTGCCCTACTGACATCAACCTCTGCCCTACTGACATCAACCTCTGCCCTACTGACATCAACCTCTGCCCTACTGACATCAACCTCTGCCCTACTGACATCAACCTCTGCCCTACTGCTCATGGTCAGTATATATACACATGCATGTGTTTGAGCTTTGAAGTGCACAACCTAATGCAATAGGCTGTGCACACCTATGCTTTTATCAATGTCCAGCAGAGCACTGGTTAGCTTGTAGGAGGAGTTTGCATTCTTCCCTGATTGTCCTAGGAGGCTGCAGGACTCCTGACCCTCTGTCTGGACAGGGCTAATTGGCCCTGTGCTGATCACTCTTCCAAGACAAAAAAAAAAAACATCTCTAGCAATACACACCAAACTGAGAATGTGCAGCTTGCCCTCAAGGCTCTGTTCTGTTGGGAGAAAGATTGGGGACTGTGGAAGAAGGGAAGGATCAGAGAAGACAGGATCAAACAGCCTTTTTACACAATGTGGAGGATTAACCCCTTAGGTTTTACAGGTTGAAGGGTATATTTTCACCCTCCACCCCTATTTTGTTTTTTAATCCCTATTTACCTGCACATTTCAGATGCTTACCCACCTGGTGGATTCAGTATCTCAGAAATTTAGAATATTACATAAGACCAAGAAAAAAATATATTTTTAATACAGAAATGTTGGCTTGCTGAAAAGTATGTCCATGTACAGTATAGTATGCACTCAATAATTGGGCTCCTTTTGCATAAATGACTGCATCAGTGCAGCGTGGCATGGAGGCGATCAGCCTGTGGCACTGCTGAGGTGTTATGGAAGCCCGGGTTTCTTTGATAGCGGCCTTCAGCTTGTTTGCATTGTTGGGTCTGGTGTCTCTCAGCTTCTTTATGGGGTTTAGGTCAGGCGAGTTTGCTGGTCAATCAATCACAGTGATACCAAATCATCACTGACTGTGGAAACTTCACACTGGACCTCAATTGTCAAAAGGCGTGGTTACCTTTGAAGACATTTGTCATTGTATAGATCCCAGACCTGAAGAAGCAGGGTGGATCCGAAACACGTTGATCCTTGTGGACTCAAAGTGTCAAAGCGCCTTCCCTTCAGTCTTGCATAGTTGTCCCGGCTACACTGCTGTACTGAAATTGCTTACTCTGATTTCACTGAACACTGTGAGCTTCTCGCACTGTGTATTAAAAGCTTCAGCAAGTTAGACAGAGCACGTCCCATTTCCTGGCAGGAGAACATCCAGCATCATCCAGCTCTTTCCTCCTCATCCTGATTATCTCTGGCCTGACCCTTTCATTCATTGGATTTCAGTTCTTTCAATCATGAAGGGGTGTTACCTAGGGCGGTCTCTGTGCAAATAAAGCCTGTCTAGGAACTCCCACTCCTCCAGACCGACACCCACCCATCAAAGCATTTTGATATTTGCATACCCCCCCCCTTCGCTCTCCCACCCCCACCACCACCCAAGAGCCAATCCAATGCTTGCATCAGAGTAGAGGACTTTTGAGAGAAGTATTGAGGCCGGGTGCTCTGTGTTGTTTTTTTTTAGAAAGCTATATAGAGCACCCTGCCAGCCCCTCCCACCAGCAATGATCATGCCTGCATTGCATAGAGAAGCACAGAGACCCAGTGATAATGTCATTGGATCTAATATAAAATATGTCATGAAAATGGGAAGTGTTTTATTGAAACAATGGGGGGAAAGGAGGAGCCGGGAAAGGCAAAATGTAAGCAGATTAAACTTCAGGTCTGAAGGAGAACCCCCCTTCACTTAAACAGGTTGTAAACCCGTACAACTTTTTTTTTGGCAACCTGTAAGAGAAAGACATAATGAGCTAGTATGCATCGCATACTAGCTCATTATGCAATATCTTACCTTAGAACGAGCCCCCGCCGTGCCATCCGCTTACCTCTATGACGGGCGACATGTCCAGTCGCCCATCTTCCGGGATCGCGGCATCCGGCCACCTGATTGGCCGGAGCCGCGGTGACGTCACTCCCGCGCACGCGCGCGGGAGCCGACAGTCACGACACGGGGCTCTGAAAGAACGGCACGAGCGACCGTTCCTTCAGAGCGCATGCGCCAGTGACGTCACTGGCTGAATGTAAAGTAAATATCTCCTAAACGGTGCATGTTTAGGAGATATTTACAGTACCTATAGGTAAGCCTTATCATAGGGTTACCTATAGGTACAAGTTACAGAGGAGGGTTTACTTCCTCTTTAAAGTGTTACTAAACACACAACAGTAAAGTCAGTCTGTATATGCAGTAAAGCGTGCTTGTTATACTCACTGTGGAACCTAAGGGGTTAATCCTTCGCATTGTGTAAAAAAGGTTGTTTTATCCTGGTTTCTCTGATCCTCCTTTTCTTCCACTGTCCTCAATCCATCTCCTTAACCACTTTAAGGCCTGAAGGATTTTCCCCCTAAGGCCCCTTTCACACTACGTCAGTTGTCATCCATTTTTCATCAGTTGTTATCAGTTTTTCGTCAGTTGTTATCCGTCTTTCATCCGTTGTCATCCGTTTTTACATAGAGATGCATTGATGTCCGTTTTTCATCCGTCAACGGATGGATGAAAAACTGACAAACTGACAGCGTGTGTGAAAGGGGCCTTAATGACCAGGCCCTATTTTGCGATTCTACACTGCGTTACTTTAATGGACAATCGTGTGGTCGAGCAATGCTGTAATTGATGTCCTTTTTTTCCCCACAAATAGAGCTTTCTTTTGGTGGTATTTGATCACCTCTGCGATTTTTATTTTTTGCGCTATAAACAAAAAAAAATGGACACCTTTGAAAAAAAAAAAATATATATTTTTCACATTCTGCTATATGACATTCTCAAAAAAAAAAATTAAAAATCAAATTTTTTTTAACATTTTAGGCCAATTTCTTTTCTGCTACATATTTTTGGTAAACAAAATTGCAATAAGCGTATTTTGATTGGTTTGCACAAAAGTTATTGCATCCACTAATTATGGGAAAGAGTTATGTCATTTTTAGTGTTTTTTTTTTTTTACTAGTAATGGCGGCGAATTGCGTTTTTTTGCGGGACTGTGACATTGTGGCCGACAGATCGGACCCCCGACTGACATTTTTGACACTTTTGGGGGTACCAGTGACATTACTACAGTAATCAGTGCTAAAAAATATACACTGTTACTGCAATAATGACACTGGCAGAGAAGGGGTTAACCCTGTGGGTGATCAAGGGGTCAAATGTGAGCCTAGGGGAGTGATTCTAACTGTTGAGGGGCGTGGCTTCTGAAATGACCATAGAGACCAGTGATCCTATATAGAAGGATCACAGGGGCTCTATGATCATTCCAGGGAGAAGAACGGTCAGCTGTGTTTACAACAACTGACCGCCCTTCTCTCTCAGCGATGAACGATCGCGGGTGGCAGGCGGCAATCGGAGCCACCTGACCCGTGCATCGGCTTCCCCGCTGTCGAGCGGGAGCGGGAGCGCGCTCGCCACCTAGCTTTCTGCACGCAACCGACGTAGGTCTACGTCAGTTTGCGCAGGAGAGCCACCCTGTTGCAGTAAAAAGGCGGCGGGTGGTCGGTAAGTGGTTAAAGAACAGGGTAGGGGACAAGCTGCACATGCTCAGTTTGGTGTGTATTGCTAGAGAGTTGTTGTTTTTTTTTTTTTTTGGGAGAGTGCATGTGATCAACACAGGGCCAATCAGCACTGTCCAGACAGAGGGTCAGGGGTCCTGTAGCCTCATAGGCCAGTCAGAGTAGAATGAAAACTCCTCTTACAAGCTTTAACCAGACACTGATAGAAGTCGCAAGAATGCTAAATACTGCTAATGAGAAATGAGAAAAGGTATTTAGCAGTTTATATTTACTAAAATAGTCACATTTCCATGTTCTGTGTACTGTGGGAGAGCAGATATAGTGAATGCAGGCTCCTGGGTTTAGTAACACTTTAATATGATACTTAATAAAGAGAGATACATAGGATGCTGTGGGGGAGATGATATCCTGCCAATCAGATCTCCGCTGTCAGTGAATGGCATACATTACAGACTAGCAGTGCAAGTTAACAGAAGCCATGCAGCTTCCCCATGCAGCGGCGGTGCAGCGGCCAGCTCCATTCACAATTAGCAGTAATAATTCAAAGCCGGCAGTTGTCCGGGAATGTGACTATGCAGAAGCACATGATCACACTAATGGAGACACTGAAGAATCTCCAGAGACCCACGGGCTACTTTCAGCCTTCCAGATTGGTGACTGAGCGCAGCCCTCTTGCTTGCTGCAGATTAATCAAATATTCCTCCAGCCTCTAATTGGATGACAATCAGTTTCAGAGTCTGTGATAGGGGAAGCTCCCTTCCCTGCCTTGTTATTCCAACTCCTGCCATACCTTCTCCTCATCACCATGTTAACGCTTTCCTGCCGGGAAATCTACCGCCTCCAGGTGAAATTCCTTATGAAAATAAAGCAAAACAGCATAACGTGTATTCAAACAGACCAATGGGTTCATTGTTCCCTTCTTTGGCTGCTGTAAGCTGAATTCTGATTGGCTAATCTGGGTAGCCATGCTTTATAAAACACATAAAGGTTACATTTAAAGGGTTGTTCCCTTTTATACAACAAATATGTTACATCACCATTTCATATTCCTGATCTGTGTCTGCTGTACCATGTACTTGTATGAGAAAGTCTCCTGTTCTCTTCCTTTATGTGAAATCCCTGGTGTTCCTGCCAGTCCCTCTGCTTTCCTACTTCAAACTGACTACACTAAGCATAGAGCACATCCATCCCAGTGTGATCAGTTTTCTGGCTGTGCTGGAAGCTCAGCCTGCCTGTCCTCCAATAGCCAAGACGTGCTGACACCCCCCCCCCCCTCCCCTGCACAGTCATTCACTGGGAAGTCCCTTATGTTATTAAAAATATAATTATTTTTGGTAATTTTTACAATCTTGTAGCTGGGTAAAAAGGTCGCTGCTAAATTGCATTGCTAATGTTCCACTTTAAAGTAAAAGCCTGCTTTAAAGTGATTGTAAAGGGAGATATTTTATCTTTGTGCATTCATTGCATGAAGATAAAAAGCCTTCTGTGTGCAGCCCCCCCCCCCCCCCCCATACTTACTTGAGCTCATCTAGATCCAGCAATGTTGCAGCAGTGTCTTGGCTTCCTGGGACTCCCCTCCTCATTGGCTGAGACAGCGGGGCAGTGCCATTGGCTTCCCCTGCTGTCAATCAAAGTCAGTCAGCCAATGAGAAGAGAAAGGAGTCAGGGCCCGGCGGCTTGAGTGCCCCCATAGCAAGCTGTTTGCTGTGGGGGCACTCAACAGGAGGGAGGGGCCAGGAGCACCAAAGAGGGACCAGAGAAGAGGAGAATTCGGGCTGCTCTGTGCAAAAGCAACTGCACAGTGGAGGTAAGTATAACATGTTTGTTATTTTTACCTAAAAAATAAATAAGACTTTACAATTACTTTACACTGTTTGTTACCCCAACATTTTATATTCCTGATATGTGTCTCTTGTACAATGTACTTGTGTTAAAAATTATCCTTTTCTCTTTGTATTTCTTCATTTGTGTGAAATACCTGGTGATCCTGCCAGCCCCTCTGCTTTCCTATTTAAGACTGACCACACTAGGCTTTACAGCACATCCATCTTAGCGTAGTCACTTTTCTGGCTGTGCTGGGACCTCAGCCTGTCTGTCCTCCGATGATCAGTCAAGCATCACACTGCCTTCGCCGTCTTGTCTTCTTCCCGTACTGCATCCTAGTGCCATCTCTCCCCCAGGTAAGCGATGCAAACACCCCTTGCCATCCACATGATGTGAAAGAAAACATTATTCATCAGACCAGATCACCTTCTTCCACTGCTCCGTGGTCCAGTTCTGATGTCCACATGCCCATTGTAGGCACTTTTGACTGTGGACACGATCAGCATGGGCACCTGGTCTGGTCTGCAGCTACGCAGCCCCATACACAAGCTGTGATGGCTATTTTTTTCTGCTTTCAACTTTCAACTTCAGGGACAACATGTTCACTTGCTGCCTATTATATCCCACCAACTTTCAGATGCCATTATAATGAGATTCCCAGTGTTATTTACTTAACCTGTCAGTGGTCATAAGGTTATGGCTGATCAGTGTATATACTGCATATACTGTATTCATTAGGAAACATTTCCCTTTTTACCCATTGATAGGGATTTAATTGAAGATCAGACTCGGCATGGAAAGGACAAAAACAACAAGACCTCAATTGTAGTTCAGTGCGTGTGACCCAGTGTCTGTGTCACCTCCTGAGGAAGAGTCCGGCAATCATCTGCTTTGGGTTATGATTTGAGAATTGGAGACCCCTTAGGCTGTGGGTATCATGGTGGGCAGAGGGGTGAAGATGGACATTTACAGTCCTCCTTCTGTAGAAATTTCAGCCCTTATACACTGCTCAAAAAAACGCTAAGGAACACTTTTTATCAAAGTATAGCATCAAGTCAAATAGTGTCGGTTCACACTATGGCGATCCGACTTGTGGGGTGACTAGTGAAGCCGCCGTGCACCGGGACTTTGGCGCGACTTGCACGGACTTCACATAATGGAAGTCAATGCAAGTCGCTCCGACTTCAGTCAAAAGTAGTGCAGGAACTATTTTCTAAGTCGGAGCGACTTGAGTCGCTCCTATTAGAACGGTTCCCATAGCACTGAATGGACCGCAACTTGTCACAACTTGTAGTGTGAACCGAGACTTAAAGTCCTGGGATATTGATCTGGTCAGTTATGTAGCAGAGGGGGTTGTTAATCAGTTTCAGCTGCTTTGGTGTTAATGAAATTAACAACAGGTGCGCTAGATGGGCAACAATGAGACAACCTTCAAAACAGGAATGGTTTTATAGGTGGAGGCCACTGACATTTTTTTTCCTACTCCTCTTTTCTGACTGCATTTGGCTAGGGTCAGTGTCACTACTGGTAGCATGAGGCGATATCTGGACCCTATAGCGGTTGTACAGACAACTCCTCCAGGATGGCACATCAATACGTGCCATTGCCAGAAGGTTTGCTGTGTCTTCCAGCACAGTATCAAGAGCATGGAGGAGATTCCAGGAGACAGGCAGTTACTCTAGGAGAGCTGGACAGGACCATAGAAGGTCCTTGACCCATCAGCAGGACCGGTATCTGCTCCTTTGTGCATAGAGTAACAGGATGAGCACTCCAAGAGCCCTACAAAATGACCTCCAGCAGGCCACTGGTGTGAATGTCTCTTACCAAATAATCAGAAAAAGACTTCATGAAGGTGGCCTGGGTGTGGACATCCTCTAGTGGGCCCTGTGCTCGCTGCGGAGCATGATTGGCATTTGCCATTGAACACCAGAATTGGCAGGTCCACCACTGGCACCCTGTGCTTTTCACAGATGAGAGCAGGTTTACCCTGAGCACATGTGACAGACGTGAAAGGGTCCAGGGAAGCCATGGAGAATGGTATGCAGCTTGTAACATTGTTCAACATGACTGGTTTGGTGGTTGGTCAGTGATGGTCTGGGGAGGCATATCCATGGAGGGATGCACAGACCTCTACAGGCTAGACATTGGCACCCTGACTGCCATTAGGTATCGGGATGAAATCCTTGGACCCATTGTCAGACCCTACGTTGGTGCAGTGGGTCCTGGGTTCCTCCTGGTGCACCACAATGCCTCATGTGGTGAGAGTATGCAGCCGATTCCCTGGAAGATGAAGGAATTGATACCATTGATTGACCCCCACACTCGCTTGACCTAAATCTATAGAACACCTCTGGGACATTATGTTTCGGTCCATCCGACGTCGCCAGGTTGCACCTCAGTCTATTCAGGAGCTCAGTGATGCCCTTGTCCAGAACTAGGAGTAAATTCCCCAGGACACCATCTGTCGTCCAATTAGGAGCATGCCCCGATGTTGTCAGGCATGCAAACAAGGGCGTGGGGGCCATACAAACTACTGAGTAGCATTTTGATTTGCTGCAATTAAATTTAAGCAAAATGGACTAACCTGATTCATCATTTTTTCACTTAGATTTTCGGGGTGTCATTAAATTCAGCTCCCCTACAGGTTGATAATTTTCATTTCCATCAAACGATGTGGCATCCTTGCCTTCCTAACACATTACCCAGTCCATACCAGTATAGATATCCAGCATAATATTTTTCCCCATTGAGATCTGAAGTATTTTCAAAGTGTTCCTTTCATTTTTTTGAGCAGTGTATCTAGAGCTCCCAGCTGGTATAGTTAGAGGGATTGCATATTGATTTAAAAAGCAAAATTCATATGAATAATGTGTTAAAAAAAAGTAAAAATGGTGGATCCAGTTTGGTCAGCCAAACCATGGATTGGATACCCATTGGCTGCCAATTTTTTTACCTTTCTGGATGGAGACCAACAGATCTTTTGCTCATTTCAAACAAAAGCTGTACTACATATTGCCAAAGACACAAATTCTCCTTTGTCACCATAATAAGCAGAATAGTTGAATAAAATCATTGAAATAATTGTCGTCAATGTTTATAAGTGTACAATCCCAGCCGAGATAAAAAGATTGGCTCATATACAAAATTACCCATCCTGCCTGGAGGCCTATTCATGTGAGGGACCAGCTTGTTCATTAAAGCAAACATAGAAAAGTCATTGATTTGAATGATACAATGTATCTTCCAGTACAGGATATGCTCGGAAGGTCATCCGCACAGAGTTCTGGGTCTCTGGTACCTGAAATGCATCATAGAAACTGCCACAAATCTGTAATTAACTGGCAGTTCCCCCAGCTCCTGAGCCGGAGGTGAGCGGAATAGTAATGCCTCATTAATGTCAGAGGGGAAGATCCCATGCAGTCAAATTCTAAAAAAGGCCCTGTATGCCGATGATGAATGTTGTGCTATATTGACAGCGTAAAGGATTACCCTCCTTGAGCTAGAATCTCAGTTCCATCGCCTAACGTAAATGTTAGTCTATCAAATACAGGAGAGACCGAAATAACCCTTAAAGAAGAACTCTGCTATTTAGAGCTGAACTGGCCACACAACCTCACCCTAATAAAATATGAGACAAACCACCTTTATTGTCTGTACTTCTAGTCTTCGAACATTCACACATGGCTGACTTCAGGGGCGTAACTATAGGGGTTGCAGGGGTTGCAATTGCAACCGGGCCCCATGCCCCAGGGGGCCTGTGTGGCTCCCCTGTACACCTGGATAGGAGGGGTGGGGGGGGGGCAGCTTGTAGAGAAACCACTGTCCTCTTTTTTCCTCCTGTAGCTGCAGGAGGAAAATGGAGGAGATTGGTTCCTCTGTATACTGCCCCCGCCACTCTGCCTATCCAGTTCACTTGTGTTCTGCTGTCTCTGGGCTCCAGTGTGCTCCTCTGTCCCCCTCCCCGTGCTTCCTTCCCTCTCCTGCCGGCTACTGTAGGGGATGTATCATAGTAGAGAACCAGGAAGGGGTCGGTAAATATGTAATTTAGCAGCTCCTTCCTTTTCTGAATGGACAGAGTCATAGTCCGTGACATTGTAAAAAAAATTAAATAAAATGATAAAAAATAATATAATTAATGTACAAAAAAATAAAAACTACTGACACCAGTGGGTGAACTTCCAGGATCGCAAAGGTTACACTTGCAACCGGGCCCTGGCATTCCACCACCAAGATGGCAGGAAGGGGGCCCACTGCAGAACTTGTGAAAGGGTCCTGCTGCGGGACCGTAATAAAGGGCCCCATAACGGGAGTAAAGGGCCCCAGGATCAGTGGGAAGAGCCCCAGGCTCGAAGGGAAGGGCCCCGGCCCGGGATGTGGGGGGCCCTTCATGGTTTCTTGCACCGGGGCCCTGAAGGTTCTCGTTATGCCTCTGGCTGACTTAATAGCATCATGGGCCCCTGGACAAAGTAACACACTGGAGCCTCTACCTGCCTACCATCATTTACACAACTACTCTCAGGACTTTAAGCGTAACACCACTTTTGTTGAGAAAAAAACATTCCCCTCTGGGTGATCTCTGTACATTGCAGGGATTTTAACAAACTTTGTTGCAGATTCCTACAGTTTGTTATTCTGAAGAAATTGGGAGTATCTCACCAAAAATGACATTTTTGTTGCAGGGGATGCCAGAAATTTGACTTGTATCTTAGTGCAGACTTCTGGGAAAATTGGTGAGCCAATCACACAAGCAGGAAATGATGTTTCAGGGGGTGTGTTCAGTATACATTCTGTGTACAGAACAGCTCCAGGTAGCCATATTGCATTGCATTTTCAGAAAATTACAACTTCTGCAGATTGAAAAGGAAAGGTCATTTTTAATAACATTCAATTACAATATGATTTGTGTCGCAATTGTATACGCTATATTGTTTTTTCTTTATTTTCTATTTTTTTTTCCCACCCTTAAAAGTATAAAAAGTTGATAGAATTAAACATACTGTATTTATTAGAACTTTCAGTAAAATTTGATTTCAAGCAATAAGAAAATATGCCTGGGTCGGAGGAATGTTCAGCAGCGTGGGTAGCTCTCCATGGCAAATGGTGGTCATGGTCAGGTTGGGCCTTACAGTGGGAATGGCTTAAAGGGGGATGATTAAACAGAACCTGAGCCTAGACCCTATATGCACTCTACACATATGCCAAAGTCCTTGTACCCCACAAAATACACAGGTGACAGTCTCACAAACACACATAAACCTCAGGACAAAGGGCCATTTTATAAAATAATAAAAATTGTCATTTACATATGCTTTTCTGCACATTTATTTTTATAAATATTTATATAAAAATTATTTTTGCCTGACTCAGCCTACCTTAACTACTTGACCTCTGAAAGGTTTACCCCCCCCCCCTTAATGACCAGGCCATTTTTGCGATACGATAGAGATACATTTTGCAATACGATACGTGAGACTCCAAAGGAGGACTCTGATGTAAGGAGGGGGCTTTCTTGGGAACCTTGTTGTAGCAGGGAACTTCAACCACTTGCCCTCTGGAATATTTACCCACCTTCATGACCAGGCCATTTTTTGCGATATGCCACTGTGTTATTTTAACTGGCAATTGCACGGTTGTGCAGCGCTGTATCTAAATAGAATGTATGTTCTTTTTTCGCCTGAATAAAGCTTTCTTTTGGTGGTATTTTATTTTTTTTACCCTATAAACAAAAAAGACCGACAGTTTGAGTTCCTTGTAGTGGTGGTATTTCAGGTTTCATCATGTCCGAATGCAGGTAGAACACACACCTGCTCTAGATACGAGCGGCGAGGATTGTATATTGACCAGGCAATCTACAGTGGGTGCCGCTTTATCGCATAAGGAAATGTGAGTTTACTGGCTTATGTTTTTATGGGAAAATATTATAAATAAACATATTGCACGATTATCCAGATTTGTTTTTTCACTATGGGATATTCCTGCTGGTGACACTGGATGTATGCTGAGCCCATACCAACACCAAGGAATTCCAAATAAGCTGTGAGGGTCTTCGTGGCCCAAAGCCATCTGGTGAGTGCCCCCCCCCCCCCTCCTTATTACAGGTGGTGGAGCATATTTAAAAAGAGGAGCACTTTTAAGTAAGAAGAGCATGGAGCACTAACGAACATGTGGTGTCTAATAGAAATTGCACAAAGGTCTGTCACTTCTGTAACTGATTACAGGATATTCACTTATTGCTATCAGCAGCACTAAATTGTTTTACTCTTATGTATTTGGTTTTTATGTTGGTTTTTTATGTGGCTATATACAGTATTTGGTTTGAATTCTAGTGCCTCAACACAAGACTTAAATTGCCCGCTGTCAGTTGACATACCACAGCCATTCCAAACTCTGGAAGGATCCCAATAATATTGTCAGGATCCACCCAGTTGCCTGATTGACAGCTGGCTCAGGCTCTCAGTGCATGGATGAGAGCCAAAGCCAGCTGCACCCACCCATTCCCCTGCTAGGTGCTCCAGTGAGCACAAGAGGAGCAGAGTGGGGAGCTGTGAGGGACAGTCACTGCTCTCTACTCCCAGAAGATCGATCAGTGCTCATGTCATCGCTAAGTTCCCTGTCTTTGAGCTGACGTGGGACAGCTGTGCATCACACTGATGCAACAGCATAGACGTGCATGCGTGTTTTTTTTTTTTTTTAATTAACCCTATACATCTCCTATAAATCTGAATTCCAGATATGAATTTCATTGCATTGTTACATTGGTCCAGCTTGGACCAATTTTAGAACGCATAAACCTTACCTATGGGATCTCTGTAGAAGCAGAGCTTCACTATTGTAGTCACTGCTAAGTTCACTGAGTTTATCCCTTCAAGAGACTGTGCTCCAGGTGTAAAGAGGGGTTGGAGGGGATGCAAATCTTGAGGTGTCATGTGCGGGATTTCACGTTCCCCATACATGCATGTGAGCAAACACTGGGGTCTACGATGAGCAACTGGACTTAAAACTGTCCTAACAACCCAGTTCCAGGGTGACTCGTTTTGCTGTAGACCACTAGCTGGAGGGTTCAGACACATGAAACAGCTAAGAGATGCCTACATATAGCCAACGTGACAACTACTAGCTATATCAGCCATTCTCAACCAGGGTTACGTGGAACCCTAGGGTTCCTCAAGAGGTTACCAGAGGTTTCTTGGGTTGTGACTGATTGACTTCCCATTTGATGGTGCCTGCATAGTTCTGGGGGCAAACACCGCTTGGCAAAGCCAGCAGCATTAAACCAACGATAGCTGTCTGTAAGGGTGGCATTCTTCCTACTGACCACCAATGTAAGGGGCATTTCCCCATAGGACCACAATGAGACCTCAAAATTATAGGTTCCTCTGGGGTAAAAAGCTTGAGAAAGGCTGAGCTAAATTATTAACCAGCTTAGTAAAAAAAATGCCTTGGTGGAATTGCAAAAACCTGGAGTTCCCAGAGACAGCAATATGAGTAACTAGCCTCAACAACAAAGTATACATTGCGTAAAAAAACTGTTCCATCCAATTGCAAAGTAGCCTTTGCACACAATACAAATCCCATCCAAGACCCCTACTTTTTACAGGAAACCTGCTCCCTTTCTAGGAAATTGGTTTAGCAATCATTCTTTAGTTAAAAAAAGGAAAAGAAAATTGACATTCACACATCCAGATATTATATAACATTTCAGTTGGTATTTACAATGATTGATGTTCTCCTTTGCCATATATCTATATGATATGTACGAACATATGAAAGGTATCTAGGATACCTTTTTTTCCTTTTTTTTTTTCTGGGGTGGAAATGTGGAGCGTCACATGAAAGGGCAGGTAACCGGCTCACCATGTAGTCAGTCACTGACACTGCCAATTGAAGTCCCCTAGCCGTGTAATACAAGTAAGAGTGACAACCAGCTGAGATTCTACACATTTTCTAATCTGCATCATTAGGGAAAGAGGTCAGGAATGTAGGTCACATGGTACCGGGCTCAGCACACAGCCAGGGATGAATGATATTCAATAGAGATTAAAACAAAGTAGCAGTGGCATTTAATGTATTTTAAATATTTTATTTTAGCTATACATTTTTTCTGCATTAAAGTGTTAAAGCATTGCTACAGAATTAAGGTGGCCCTGTCATTTGCATTCACACGGGTGCATGAGGACCGCCAGGGGCAGTCGTCGGTAAGAATCTCTAGATGAGTATCCACAGCTTCCACCAGATGCGTCAGTATTCGACACTTCCAGTGTAGGGAACAGGCAGAGGAGGACTGGGCCAGGGGGGCAGGAGGGCAATTGCCCCATAGGCCACTCTGGTGCCCCATAAAAAGGCTGCACTGCTTCTGCCACAGACATGCCTAAAGGATTCCTGGTGAAGAGAAGTAAAAAGTCCCCACCGCTGACTTAATCAGTGCGGGTTGAAGAAAAGGACAGAGAGCAGGTCTCCCCCCCAGCATGGATGGTGTAAACTGTGTCTAAACAGAGACCATTTCCATGCCCCACTGGAGCCCCAACCGAGCTGTCCCAGCTCCCCCCAACCGCCACCTGCTGGCCAGGTCAGGAACCTGGTTTCAGCCTGTGAGTAGAGAGTACCTGGAGCAGAGCTTCATCCTGGAATGGGGGTCAGGAGGAGGCTGAGAAGAGGGAGGATGGGAGGCGCTGCACCATGGGTCTCTGGTTTGCACTTGCCCCTTGGGGCCAAAAGTTGCCAGTCAGCCCCTGTGAAGAGGGTTAGCAATAGAGGAAGGGTTGGTGTGAAGGATTCTATAGACTCCTTTTTTTTTGTCTGTCCCAGCATGATTGTTCATCTGTTCACTATCTGTATTATTTTTTATTTGTTATTGCACATTATTGAACTTATTGTCATGGATTTATGCAACATTTCAAGTTTTTTTTTGAAGCATCAGCACATATATATTCCTTGAATTGCACTTATTGTTTTTCTGCCATCACTGCTGACGCATTTCAAACTTTAGTTCATGCACACTGCAGTTCAAAAAAAAAAAAAAAACTGCTTTTACAGGCATTTGAACTTTTATTTCTCTTCCTAAAGTTTGAAGACGCTTGTGCTTTTTTTTGTTCTCTTTTTTGCCCTTTTTTATTGAGCTTCTTCGAGCTTCTTTGAGTTTTTTTTAAGCATAAGCATTTTTTTTTACATTAGTAAAAAATATATAAAATGTGCTGCGATAGTAAACTGTGTAAATACCAAAGTGAATCTCAAAATATATGCCACACAATCGATACTGTATATAAAGGTGATGGCAGAAAAACAATAGGTGTAATACAATGAATATACAAATGCTGATGCTTCAAAAAAAATCCCTGAAATTCTGCATAAATCCGTGACCATAAGTGCAATAATGTGCAATAACAAATAAGAAATAATACAGATTGTGCTGGGACAGACAAAAAAAAAAGAGCCTATAGAATCACAGCATCTCCCTTCACCATGTGATAAATAAGCATAAGGTGAGATCAGAAATCCATAGCGCATTATCATTTATATTATTATTATATTATATTGAACAAACAGTTTGCAATCCTAATCTCTACGAGCGTCGAGCTTGTCCTAAAGTCTCTTCCGGTATGCCTCTGCCCTACACGTTACGTCACAGACATAGTTACATAGTTACATAGTTAGTGAGGTTGAAAAAAGACACCAGTCCATCCAGTTCAACCTATGATGTGTGTGTGTGTGTTTGCTTTTAACCGTACATTGTATACCCCTGTATGTTGTGGTCTTTAAGGTGCCCATCTAACAGTTTTTTGAAACTATCAATGCTCCCTGCTGATACGACTGCTTGTGGAAGAGAATTCCACATCCTTACTGCTCTTACAGTGAAGAACCCCTTACGCATTTTAAGGTTAAACCGCCTTTCCTCTAGTTTTAGTGAGTGGCCACGTGTCTTATTGCATATCCTTTCTCTGAATAGTTTGTTCCTTATGCTAGGGTCGCCAGTACAGTATTTGAACATTGATATCATATCCCCCCTCAGTCGTCTCTTCTCCAGAGAGAATAGGTTCAGTGCTTGTAGTCTTTCCTCATAGCTGATGTCCTCCATTCCCCTAATTATTTTTGTTGCCCTTCTCTGGACTCTTTCCAGTTCCAGCACATCCTTCCTGAGGACCGGTGCCCAGAACTGGACAGCATACCCCAGATGTGGCCGGACCAGAGTCTTGTAGAGTGGGAGAATAATCTCTTTATTTCTGGAGTGAATCCCCTTTTTTATACATCCCAGTATTCTGTTGGCTTTACTTGCAGCGGCTTGGCATTGCATGCCATTGCCAAGCCTGTTGTCTACCAGTACCCCCAAGTCTTTTTCCATCCTAGACTCACCCAGAGGCTCCCCCCCTAGTGAGTAGCTTGCTTTCCGGTTTTTGGCCCCCAAGTGCATTACTTTACATTTTTCAACATTAAACCTCATCTGCCATGTAGTTGCCCACCCCGTTATTTTGTTCAGGTCTGCTTGTAAGGTTTACACATCCTGCATAGAAGATATTGGCATGCCTAGTTTAGTATCATCTGCAAATACCGAGATTGTACTAGATATCCCCTCCTCTAGATCATTTATGAATAAATTAAACAGGATTGGTCCCAGGACCAAACCCTGGGGGACCCCACTTTCCACCCCCGCCCAATCCGAGTACTCCCCATTAATCATCACCCTCTGGACTCTCCCCTGGAGCCAGTTCTCTATCCAGGTACTCAACTTATGGTCCATACCTACCTTCCTTAGTTTGTACAGTAAGCGTTTGTGGGGAACGGCGTCAAAGGCCTTTGCAAAGTCCAGATACACCACATCCACAGGCTTTCCTTTATCTAGGTGGCAGCTCACTTCATCGTAGAAGGTTAATAGATTGGTTTGGCAAGAACGATTTTTCATAAATCCATGCTGATTACTACTTATAATACCATTTTCATTACTAAAGTCTTGTATGTGGTCCCTTAACATCCCCTCCAAAATCTTGCAGACTACAGATGTTAGGCTGACCGGCCTATAGTTCCCCGGGATACACCTTGGCCCCTTTTTAAATATTGGTACCACGTTGGCTTTTTTCCAATCAGCTGGCACCATACCTGTCTGTAAACTATCCTTAAAGATCAAGAATAATGGTCTGGCAATCACCTGGCTGAGCTCTTTAAGAACCCTCGGGTGCAAGCCATCCGGTCCCGGTGATTTATTTATGTTAAGTTTCTCTAGTTTAGTTCTAAGTCTATCTTCTGTTAGCCATGGCGGCATTTCCTGAGGTGTAATGTTTAGTTCGGCCTTACAAGCAAGGTTCGTGTAGCCCCCCGATTCTTTTGTGAAGACTGAAGAGAAGAAATTATTTAACACTTCCGCCTTTTCTCTGTCCTCAGTGGCCATATTTCCTTTGTCATCTTTTATGGGGCCAATGTGTTCTGGCCTCGCTTTCTTACTGTTTATATACTTAAAGAACTTCTTGGGGTTCTTTTTACTCTCCTCCGCTATATGTCTCTCGTGTTCTATTTTAGCCGCCCTGATTTAATCTTTACATTTCTTATTACACTCTTTGTAATGCTTAAATGCTGCCAATGACCCCTCAGTCTTGTATTTTTTGAAGGCCTTTTCTTTAGCACTAATATGCATTTTTATGTTGGAGTTTAGCCACCCAGGGTTTAATTTTGCTCTTTTAAATTTATTTCCCTTTGGAATGCACTGGTCAATCCCCTTGTTAAGTATGCTCTCGAAGCACTCCCATTTTTCCTCCGTGTTCTTTGTTCCCAGGGTTCTATCCCAATTGATATTTTCTAGCAGCGAGCGCAGTTTTGGGAAATTGGCTCTTTTAGAATTCAGTGTCCTTATATTACCCCTCTGCTTCCTATAACTGTAATTAATACTGAAACTTATTGACAGACAAGTGACTTCATCAGGGAATCCCTGATGATGTCTGATCTCACCTTATGCTTATTTATCACAGGGTGAAGGGAGATGCTGCGATTCTATAGACTCCTTTTTTGTCTGTCCCAGCACGTATGTTCATCTGTTCACTATTTTTATTATTTTTTATTTGTTATTGCACATTATTGCACTTATTGTCATGGATTTATGCAGAATTTCAGGAATTTTTTGAAGCATCGGCATTTGTATATTCATTGCATTGCACTTATTGTTTTTCTTCCATCACCTTTATATACAATATCGGTTGTGTGGCATATATTTTGGGATTAACTTTGGTATTTACACAGTTTACCTAGCGCAGTACCTTCTATATATTTGTACTAATGTAAAAAAACGATTATGCTTAAAAAACCTCAAAGAAGCTCAATAAAAAAGCGCTAAAGAGCACAAAAAAGCACAAGCTTCTTCTAGCTTTAAGGCAGATAAATAAAAGCTCAAATGCCTGTAAAAGCAGTTGTTTTTTTTTTTTTTTTGAGCTGCAGTGTGCCCTAAAAGCTATAGTTTGAAATGCGTCAGCAGTAACAACTACAACCAGCCTCTTGCATCAGCAGAGCTCGGGTTCTTCTGATCAACCTGCACCGATTCTTACACTTCCTATACCCTCACCGATACAAAGCCACAATGCGACCCGCTGTACGCGTCTAAGGATATGTTAAAGAAATCTCATTCCTTACAATAAGTGACATGAATTGGGGAGGCTGGGAAGGCTCCGGTGTCATGTACTAATCCTCATCCACATATAGGAGGTGCTTTAGACTCAGCGGATCTGGCGCCATTGTCACCTGAACATACTTCAGCGCGAGCCTCCTGAGGAGCAGAAGCTCGTCCGCACAAAAGACTACATGCATCACATTTAAATTCTGCGACATGAATTCCTTCTATTACTGTATCAGACAATAACACCTGCAAGAAATGTTTGGAAGCAGGAAGCTGTGTAATTACACTATTTATGTTTCAATAGCTTTATTTTTCTGTTCTCATTTCGCCAGCTAGAACGATTTGGTGAATTGAAGCCAATCCAGGGAAAAAAAAGAGTGAAAAAAAAAGGGCTCTGGGATAAAGTCAGAATTTAAATATGAAGTGGATGTATGGATTCAGCATAAATGTCTATACATCACACATGGGGCACATAATGCAGCCATTATTTTTTTCAGGATTTGCCAGTAAATATTTGTTATAATTGCAGTTTTCTTTGTTTGTTTATTGTCACATTCAGCATAATGTTTTTTTTATCGTTGAGTCTTATATTTATGTGTATTGATTGGCTTAGTGGTGTAACAATAGCCATAGCACACCATGCAGATGCTGTGGGGCTTGGGGGGTGGAAAGAAACCCCATGGGGAGTAAGGATAAAGGGGGGCTCTTGAAGAAAAATAAAGCCCAAATCCGGGCAAAAAAAGTTTTCCCATGCAGTGTCAACTGCTCCTTTTTTATCTACGGCTTGGGTCTCCAAACTGCGGCCCAGATGCAGCCATTTGCTTTCCTTTATGTGGCACCTTGGGCACCATGCCTTCCAATTTCAAGAACAATGAGGCAGCATTCTATCTATTGATACCAATGGTGGGGCATAATTCCTTCCACTAATACTAACAATGGGGCACTATTCCTCCCAGTAATACTAACAATGGGGCACTATTCCTCCCACTAATAGTAACAATGGGGCATTATTCTTCCCACTGATACTAACAATGAGGTATTATTCCTTCCACTGATACTAACAATGGGGCATTATTCCTTCCACTGATACTAACAATGGGGCATTATTCTTCCCGCTGACACTAACAATGGGGCATTATTCCTTCCACTGATACTAACAATGGGGTATTATTCCTTACACTGATACTAACAATGGGGCATTATTCTTCCCACTGATACTAACAATGGGGCATTATTCCTTCCACTGATACTAACAATGGGGCATTATTCTTCCCGCTGACACTAACAATGGGGCATTATTCCTTCCACTGATACTAACAATGGGGTATTATTCCTTCCACTGATACTAACAATGGGCATTATTTCTTCCACTAATACTGAAAATGGGGCACTATTCCATCCATTGATACTAACAATGGGACACTATTCCTCCCACTGATACTAACAATGGGGTACTATTCCTCCCACTGACACCAACAATGAGACATATTTCCTCACATTTATATAAATGAAGTGGCACCATTCTTCCCACAGACACCAATAATGGGGCCCTGTTCCTCTCACTGATAACAATGAGAGGGAATTATTCCTCCCACTGATACCAATGATGGGGCACTATTTCTCACACCGATACTAGTGATGGGGCACTATTCCTCCCACTGATATTGATATTGGGACACTATTCCTCTCGCTGATACCATTGATGGGGCACTGTTCCTCCCACTGATACCAATGATGGGGCACTTTTCTTGCCACTAATTACATTATTAGGGGGCTATTCCTCCTCCTACTGACCACAGGTGCTATCTAATAGCTTTTCTCCCACTGACCAGCAATCCTGAGATATTGCCTACTCCCACTGATGCCAAGACATTTTCTACGCCCACTGAGCAAAGTCTAGCCCTCCTAAAATTTGAAGAACAGTAAACTGCCCCTCTGTTTAGACAGTTTGAAGATCCATAGTCTAGGGATTGGAAAAAGTGTATGCTCAACTAATCCTCTGTTCCACCTGCAAATTGCATGCCTCCATGATCCAGCAGTGGATTGTTCCTGATGTTCTCACATCCAGAGGAGGTCTATTGGTGTGATGACGTTGGAAACAGTCGACTGCACAAGTCCGCGGGGGGGTGGGGGTTTGATTTGGAGCAGTGCCTCATGTCCAGAGCAGGTCTATAGGAGTGATGATGTCAGAAACAGTCCACCATACAAAACCCTTGGGGATGGGGATTTGGACCAGGGCCTCACATCTAGCACAGATCTATGAGCATAAACATGTCAGAAACAGTCCACCACACAAGTCCATGATTTTGACCAGATCCTCACGTCCAGAGTAGGCCTATGGGCATGATGACGTCAGAAACAGTCCACCGCACAAGGGTGAGAGTGGGTTGGGAGGGTTCCGGAGTGGTTGGGAGCTTCTATGCTACACACACTGTGAGCCTGCATCATGTAAGGGTGGAAGAATCCCTACAAAGGGATGCGGAAGTGACGTGGGCAGAACTGACGACGCGGTGTGAGGGTTAGTGTTAGGAATAAAGTAAGGGTTAGTGTTATGGTTGTCAAGAACCATGAATCAGACTGAAACAGAAAATACAGTAAAAATCACACCTTTGTGTAATAGTAAAAGTAGTACAGATTAGGAACATAGTCAAAACATAAGTCAGGGTTCGGAAGCCAAAATGGTTAATCAGATGAGCCGGTAATCAGGAAACCAAGAATTAACGTGGTTGGAAGCCGAAGATCAGGATCAGGGACCCGAAGAGACATCAGCCGGGCAAAGTCTTTAACAGGAACACAGCAGAGACACCCAGGATATGTTTGATCAAGGCGAAGGCCCCGAAGGAATGAGCAAGGTTGCTTAAATAGAAAAATGGAGCTGGCTGTAGGCTAAACTCAGGCGGGTAATGGTAACCAGGTGAGCCACTGTGGAAACAATGAGTGCTGATAATCATCCTACAGCTGAGCAGCCCGAGCACAGCGAAGAGAGCTGCTAAGAGCCCAGCCCTGACAATAGTGAGGGTTAGTGTTAGGAATAAAGTAAGGCTTAGTGTTGGGGTTATAGTGAGGATTAGTGCTAGGATTAAAGTAAGGGTTAGTGTTGGGGTTATAGTGAGGATTGCTGATAGGTTTAAAGTAAGGGTTAATGTTGGGAATATATTGATGGTTAATATTCAGATTAAAGTAAGGGTTATTGTTAGGGTTACAGGGATAGTTAAGGTTTGGGAGGGTTACACATAGGATTTGTGCTAAAATTACTGGATGCTATAGTGTGAGTTTTACAAGGAGGGTTACAGGGAGAGTTAAGGTTAGGGAGGGTTACAGGGAGGATTACTGTTAGTATTACATGAATGGTTAGTGTTAGGGTTACAGGGAGAGTTATGGTAATAGGGAGGGTTACAGGTAGAGTTATTGTGAGTATTACAGGAATGTTTACTGTTAGGTTAGGTTAGGGGTAAATGGAGAGGAAGGCCAAGAGGTCAGAGGTATTTGACAGGCGGTGAGGAGGTGCTTTGACACCTCCTAGCTGCCTGTCTTAACCCCATAAGTGCAATATAAAAATAAGTTGCGCTGTGGATGATGTGTACAAGTTGATTGTATGGTGAAGTTGAAAAAAATCCGAATAATGTCCAGAGATATGGAAACAAAATCGGGTAACTTGTGCAGGTACCGCTTACCGGAAATATGATAAATAAAAGCCCATCAGTATAATTCCAATACGACCCAGGAGTAGGATCCAGGTGGGCTACCAGGTTCCAACGCGGATCCCTCAATGGAGTGGTAACATGTGTGATACAAGAAAACAGAACGCCATAGCGTAAAACCAAAAAATATGTATTGAAAAAACACCCAAAGTGAGATGGGAACACCACTGCTCCCGTAGTGAAAGGAAACGTGATAAAAGGATACCACAAAGCCTCAATAGGTACTCCTTACCAAAATGAAAAGGAAAACCAGCAGATGCACCAAAAAGGGGTGGGATTTGCCCCAATAGGACAGCAGCTTACCACAAGGATGAGTATGGAGAGCTTATAGGTAACTGGATAGATGTGACTCGAACATGCAAGCAAGTGGGGGAATCCCCTCTGGTAGATAAACACCCTTACCGACTCCTGATGATATGGAGGCAGGAAGGATATGGAGGGAACCAATCCGATGTGTCTCCTCACTCAAATAGGGAACTCAGATAGACGGTGATGGATCAACCATGGATAATGCACTTGTTGGGTTGACTTGAGGCATCACATGACCTGAATTGTTCCTGGTTTCTGCACCTTGCCCAGCTGCCGCTAACAGGGGGAGGAAAGTTGGAGGGTGCTGGTGTGCATCACAAGCCTTTGCTGGGAGAAGTGAGTGCGGTGTGCAGGGTGCTGTGCACAGGTGAGCCCCAGGTGTGGACAAAAATTTTTTTGTCCAATCAGACCCCGCCCCTCTCTCTTCTGATTGGCTCACTGACCTTGATTGACAGCCGTGGGTGCCAATGGTGCCACAGCTGTGTCTCAGCCAATCAGAAGGGGAAGTCCCAGGATGGCCGAGGGACTCGTGGACTTCTCTGGATAGAGATGGGCTCAGGTAAGCATCAGGGGTGCTGGGGAGGCTACTGCACACAGAAAGCTTTCTATCATAATACATAGAATGCATTAAGATAAAAAACCTTCTGACTTTATATCTCGTTTAAGGCAACAGAACGCTCAGATGTGAACAGGGGCCATTGAAATGAATGGGACTTGTCTTGCTGGGCGTTTTTAGAGCTGAGGCTTAGAGCAGAAAATTGCCCAAAAACACCTAGATGTGAACAGAGCCTTAAGCCTAGTACACACGCAACGATTATCGGCCAACCGATCGTCCGTCTTTTGTCCAGAGTGGTGTTTTGTTGGTTGGAATGTGCCTAGACTGCACACGAATTTTCTTGCCCGACAAAATTCTACTTCAGAAGTGATGTCATGTGTTGGATTGCTTTCTTTGTGTTCTTTCCTCTCTGAGCATGCCCAGACTCGCTCATTAGATTTTTCCCTGTCGAAATCTGTACTGACTGCATGAAAATCGGCCGTGTTTTCACGGCGGACACAAATTTTATAGCCTGCACACCAGATTTTTTTCGGCCGAGAAGTCGGAGTCGGTTGTTGGAAGCATCATACTAACAAGCTGAAAATCGGCAGATCGGTCGTCAGACGAAATATCCCTGCCAAATTTTGACGCGTGTGTACGAGGCTTAAGGGTTGGGGTTACAGGGAGGATTACTTTGCATGTGCAAGAGTTACATCATTAATGGTTACCCAATGGCCAAAGAGGAGCGACAGAAACCCCTGAAGAAGACAACAACAGTGGTGGACGGAGTTACCATGAACAGCTTTGATCTGTCAGCGTTGACGGAGGGCAAACAACAAGTATGGTGTGCATTCTCCCAATGTATGAAAAGAGCAGGGCATTTAGGGGGACACTACGGTATAGTCCCCAGAATAAGTTCAGATACAAGATTTTCATGTCTAAATGGAGTCTTCTGAGATTGCCAAGAACATGTTTTCTTTCTCCCATTTTTATACTGTTTTTAATTCTTTATAAAAATCAAACAATTATGGGATTTGTCACTGAAGTAAAATGTCTCAAGCACTCTAACTGGTCTCATTTTTCCAGTTCAGAATCTCTCCGTTCTCCTTTTCAGAGACGTGTTAATCATTCAGCTAATTCTCACATTAAGTCCAAGTGTGTGTAGTCACAGTTCCTCCAACCAAACTCATCACATTGCTTCCACTCCTCGTCTTCTCATTCTCACATTTAATACTCTTCGGGTTTCCAGACAGAAGACCACACATCGCCGAACTCCCACCGCCTTCCAGGCTTTGAAATATTCCCAGGAAAATGACGTCGGCACAAAGGGCTAAATCTGTTCCTGGAATGATCAGAAGAGGCATTTGTATCCCTTGCAGATATCCACTCTCAACGTGACTACTAGCAGTGAGAAGCATAAAGTGGGGTTCATACTGTACAACTTTCTGACATGAGGAAATATATTTGGGGCCCCTGACCTCCTTTAACCACTTCTGAACCGGAAGGATTTCCCCCCTTAATGACCAGGCCATTTCTTGCGATTCCGCACTGCGTTCATTTAATGGACAATTGCACGGTCATGCGACACTGTACCCAAATAAAATTGATGTTGTTTTTTTCCCCACAAATAGAGCTTTATTTTGGTGGTATTTGATCACCTGTGCGATTTTTATTTTTTGCGCTGTAAACAATAAAAGAGTGACAATTTGGAAAAAATAACAATATTTTCCACATTCTGCTATATAAATCAAAATTTTTCATCCTTTTTAGGCCAATTTGTTCTCTGCTACATATTTTTGGTAAAAAAAAATCGCAATAGGCATATTTTGATTGGTTTGTGCAAAAGTTATCGCGTCTACAAACTAGGGGAAAGATTTATGTCATTTTTATAGTTTTTTTTTTTTTTTACTGGTAATTGCGGCGATCTGCGATTTTTTTGCGGGACTGCAACATTGCAGAGGACGGATCGGACCCCCTAACTGACATTTTTGACACTTTTGGGGGGTCCAGTGACATTACTACAGTAATCAGTGCTAAAAATATGCACTGTTACTGGAATAATGACACTGGCAGGGAAGGGGTTAACACTGTGGGTGATCAAGAGGTTAAATGTGAGCCTAGGGGAGTGATTCTAACTGTATGGGGGAGGGACTTGTGGAAGGCCCAAAAGACCTGTGATCCTATATAGAAGGATCACAGGGGCTCTATGATCATTTCAGGGAGAAGAACGGTCAGCTGTGTTTACAACAGCCGACCGTCCTCTCTCTCAGCGGGGAGCGATCGTGGGTGGCAGGTGGCAATCAGAGGCACTGATGAGTGGGGATGGGAGCGCGCCGACCGTCCTCTCTCTCAGCGGGGAGCGATCGTGGGTGGCAGGTGGCAATCAGAGGCACTGATGAGTGGGGACGTGAGCGCGACGGTGGCGGTGCGTGCTCGCCCCCTAGCTGCAGGTGCGTGACCGGCATAGAGCTACGTCGGGCGGTCCGGAAGCGGTTTACCACCTCAATACCACTGTACATATATATATATATATAAGGCCTCCTATTGAGGTGGTCAAAGGGGTTGTAAAGTCAGAAGGTTTTTATCCTAATGCATTCTATTCATTAAGATAAAAAAACATTCTGTGTGCAGCAGCCCCCCCTCAGCCCACCTAATAAGTACCTATACCCCCTGTTCTATCAGAATAGCGTTACCTAACAGATTCTGCAACCAGAAGTGACGTTCGGACGAGAACAACTTACTGCGCATGTGCCATGCGTTCCAACATGGCCACCATGCATTCCAACATGGCCACCATGCATTCCAACATGGCCACTGTGCATTCCAACATGGCTGCTGTGCATTCCAATAGATTTCTTAATGTGACAGAAAACTAAGCAGAGGGGGACATCTTCTTACTTCCACGCACGTCTTGAATTTTACATTTATTTTAGCAGTAAACTCACCTGATAGACTATTTCACCGTGACCAAGAGAAATAGTCTATTTCACTATATAATCAGTTTGTCGCTGACAATTGCGGGGTGTACCAAGATGGCCGTCACCACCTCTGCCTGCAGGTTTCTCGCTATACTTACTATACTACAATAGTAATAGAAATGTAATCTTGTTATTCAGTCTATAAGGTGAGTTTACTGCTAAAATTTAACCCTATTGATCGCCCCTGATGTTAACCCCTTCCCTGCTAGTGTCATTAGTACGGTGACAGTGCATTTTTTTTTAGCACTGGTCACTGTATAAGTGTCACTGGTCCCCAAAAAGTGTCAGATTTGTCCACCACAATGTCGCAGTCGCCCCCTCCGCGCTGATCTGCGCTATTACTATTAAAAAAAAAAATTGAAATAATTAAAATTCCATAATTCTATCCCATGTAGACGCTATATCTTTAGCAGAAAAACAAATCAATATATGCTAATTGAGATTTTTTTTTTTTTTTTTATTTACCAAATGTATCAGAATACATATTGGCCCACATTTATGAAGAACTTTGATTTATTACATTTTTTTTATTGGATATGTTTTATAGCAAAAAGTAAAAAATATTTTTTGTTTTTAAATTGTCGCTTTTTTCTTCAGAATACGCTCAGCGCCGGTTCACATTGCAGCGACTCTACCTCCGAGGTCGCGGTGCGAGCAGCGCGCCGCTACCTCGGAGCGGCCGCCACGGACTTCATAACATTGAAGTCTATGGCGGTCGCCTCCGGGTCGCCCCAAAGAAGCTCCGGACCCTTTTTCTAGGTCGGAGCGACTTGTGTCGCTCCTATTAGAACGGGTCCGCAGCTTCCCTATGGGAGGCGACCTGCGGCGACCTGTGAGGCGACCAGGTCGCCTCACAGGTCACCCTAGTGTGAACGGGGGCTTATGGCGATTTTTTTAACCACTTTACGACTGCTCACAGTAATATTACTGCGGCAGAGTGGCTTGTTATCGTCTGACGACGTAGTACTACGTCGTCAGACACTCCCCCTTCTGGGCGGCGCTTGCGCGCCGCCGGAGGCTCGCTCCCGCTGTTTTCATTCACAGCCGGAGTCGGGCCAGGGGAGGAGCAGCGGCGATCGCCGCTGCTCTTACCCGATCGTCTGGGATCGAGTCTGGAGATCCGCCCGCTGTGTGTAAACACAAAATCGCAGATCGCCGCCATTACGCGTTAAAAAAAAAACACCAAAAATGACAGAAATCTTTCCCTTTGTTAGTAAACGCAATACCTTTTGCGCAAACCAATCAAAATACGCTTATTGCGATTTTTTTTACCAAACATAGGTAGCAGAAAACAAATTGGCCAAAAATTTTTTAAAAAATTGGTTTTTACATCTTTTTTGGGGGGAATTTCATATAAAAAAATGTTAAAAATATTGTTATTTTTTCAAAATAAACGCTCTTTTTTTGTTTATAGCGCAAAAAGTAAAAATTGCACAGGTGATCAAATACCACCAAAAGAAAGCTCTATTTGTGGGAAAAAAAGGACGTAAATTTCGTTTGGGTACGGCGTCGCACGACCGCGCAATTGTCAGTTGAAGTCGCACAGCGCCGAATCGCAAAAAGTGGCCTGGACGGAAGACAGCAAAATCCTCCGGTGGTAAAGTGGTTAAACAAAAATATGTAGCAGGAAACAAATTGGCCAAAAATGTTTTGGATTTTTAAATTTTTTTTTGGGAATGTTTATATAGCAGAATGTGAAAAGTATTGTTTTTTTTTTTTTTTTCAAATTGTCGCTATTTTTTTGTTTATAGCGCAAAAAATAAAAATCGCACAGGCGATCAAATACCACCAAAAGAAAGCTCTGTTTGAGGGGAAAAAAGGACAATCAGTTTTATTTGGGTACCATGGCCCAAATAAAAAAATATCGAAATGAAGAATAAAACACCTCAGCAGCTCAGTGTTAGAAGTTTCCACACAAGGTAAAAGCAAAACACAAAAGTCTTTTGTCAGAAAAAAAAAATAAATAAATGACCAAATAGCTTGAGGCTGCATTCACATGTCAGCTTATAATCGCGGGCAGAACCGCCGCGGTTCCGCCCGCGATTCGGAGATTTATTGCAAATCGCGGGACGCCTAGCGTTGCCCGTTGATTTGCAATAGCCCCCCAAACGCCGAGCGATGTTGCCGCGATTTACGCCCGCCGAATCGCGGCAACATCGCGATCCCGCTCGTTGGGATAACGGCCGAATGGCTGTTGAGCCGCATCCGTTGTCATCTCCTGAAAGCCGACCGTTGGCTCTAAAACACGGTAGCTGCAGGCGTCACCCCAGTACACCCACTTCTGCAAGCCGACGTACAGGTATATTGGTTTGCGGGCAGTGGTTAAAAAACAACAAACTTGCTGGCTGGATCGCCAGAAAAAAGAAAGCCTAAAAAAAGAAAACGAATGCAACCATTAGAGTTGGTGAACTGCAATATAATAAATGTTTGCTTTTGGGTTTAATCCCACGCAGAAAGGGAGCACTGGACAGTGTGGCTCTGAATTTTTGGCTGGACTAATCTTTTTTTTTTTTTGTACTTCTCACACAGATATAATAAAACACCATCAGTGATATATTTAATAAACCAAAAGGGAGCAAATAGGAGAAGTTGATTGTTGTGGTTTACTTATACTGCTGTCCGTGGTGCTGAAGGCTACCAAATGCCGAAACCAATACTGAGATATAATTACAGGCCCACCATAAAGAGTTTTTTTATTTATTTAGTTGCCCCCCCTGGAACTTGCAGTCTATAACCACTTGCCCCTCTGGAAGATTTACCCACCTTCATGACCAGGCCATTTTTTCTGATACGGCACTGTGTTATTTTAACTGGCAATTGCGCGGTCGTGCGACGCTGTACCCAAATTACATCATTTTTTTTTTCACCGCGAATAGAGATTTCTATTGGTGGTATTTGATCACCTCTGCGTTTTCTTTTTTGCGCTATAAACAAAAAGATTTTGAAAACCATTTAGAAACAAAAAAATAAATATCTTTTTTACTTTCTGCTATAAAACACATCCAATAAAAAAAAAAAAAAATGAAAAAAAAATCTAATTGCTTTAGAAATTTAGGCAGATATCTATTCTGCTACATATTTTTAGTAAAAAAAAAAAAAAGAAAAATCCTAATTAGCGTACATTGGTTTGCACAAACATCATAGCATCTACAAACTATGGGATATATATTGGATTTTTTTTTTTTATATTAATGATGGTGGTGATTATCTACTTACAGCGGGACTGAGATATTGCAGCGGACAATCGGACACTAACACTTTGTGGGAACCAGTGACACTAATATAGTGAACAATGTTAGAAATATGCACTGTCACTGTACTAATTACACTGGCTGGGAAGGGGGTTGAACATCTAGGGCAGGGGTCTTCAAACTATGGCCCTCCAGTTGTTTAGGAACTACAATTCCCATCATGCCTTATCATGTCTGTGAATGTCAGAGTTTTACAATGCCTCATGGGACGTGTAGTTCCACAACAGCTGGAGGGCCATAGTTTGAAGATCCCTGATCTAGGGCTAGTGTTATGTGTGTACTATGTGTGCTGCTTTTACTAGGGGAAGTGATGGGTTTTATTCCCTGCTTTGCAGGGAAAGAAAATCCATCATATCCCCGCTGACAGGACAGAGCTTTGCATTGTGTGTCCTGTGTGTCTCCTTGCTGATTAGTAGGTGGCGGCTTCTGCTGTGACTAATGAAATTGTCCAAAATGTCTTGGTATGCTGACATCTTAAGAGTTCCCTTCACTGGAACTAAGGGGCCAAGCCCAACCCCTGAAAAACAACCCCACACCATCTCCCCTCCACTCCCATCCCCCCTCCATCAAATGATTTGGACCAGTGCACAAAGCAAGGTCCATAAAGACATGGATGAGCGAGTTTGGGGTGGAGAAACAGTGCTCTATTGCACAAAATGGCCTGGTCATGAAGGGGGGATAAATCTTCTGGAGGGAAAGTGGTTAATGGCTCTGTATTCTATTCTTCATGAAATTGTTTCTTAGGCTGAACATACTTACAGTATACAATTTTTCTTGTATAATTTATTACATTTACCAATTTACCAAACCCATA
The DNA here is from genome assembly GCF_965119305.1 of Pelophylax lessonae. NCBI lineage: Eukaryota > Metazoa > Chordata > Amphibia > Anura > Ranidae > Pelophylax > Pelophylax lessonae. The sequence continues at coordinate 169,210,467 of NC_138780.1, forward strand.
TAATATGGGGTCAAACCTAATAAACATGTGCAGAATGAAAAATAATTTGTTTTGTTGTTTAGATAAATTAATTTAGTTAAAATTGTTTAATTCATTTTAAGAATTAGTTTAGATTATTCTAATTCCAATCATTTCGAATTTGAGGTGCATTCAAATTGGAATCAAACTCCATTATGATTCAATTCGAATTTGAATCAAAATTCATTTGGATTCCATTCGATTTTTCTAATCGAATTCCATTCAAAATCAAATTTATTCTATTCGAAGTTTCACATTTTGGAAGATTAGTCATGTACTTTCTATTCCATTCTATTTTATTGTTTTTTTTTTTTTTATATGCTATTCTTTTCTTTTCAATTATTTTCTATTCTATTTTATTTGAATGAATTATTTTTGAAATTCAAATTTCTTTCTATTTTATTCTATTCTACTCTTTTTATTTTTCTATTGTATTATGTTCTGTTCTATTTTATTTTTTCTACTCTCACTTATTCTATTCTTATCTATTCTTTTATATTGTATTTGAATTCAAATTTATTATTCTATTAGAAGTTTGAATTTCAGAAGATGGTTATATTCTTTCTATTTTAGTCTATTCAATTCTATTTTTTATTTTATTTTATTCTATTCTATTATATTCATTTTATTCTGTTGTTTTATTTTCTATTGTATTTTTTTTCTGTTTTACTCTATTCTTTTATTTTCTATTCTGTTTTTTTTTCTATTCTTTTATTTTGTATTCTGTTCTATTTTACTCTAATATATTCATTTATTTCATGATCTAATATTTTCTATTCTAGTATATTCTTTTCTGTTCTATTCCTTTATTTTCTATTCTATTTTATTATTTTCGAAATTTAATTGAAAAATAAAAATTTGAAAACAATTCGAATTTGATTTGAAAACTATTGGCGTTCGATTCGAAAACTATTCGAATTCGAATTTCGTCCGAAATTTTGTTTCGTTTTTTTGGATTTTTTTAATTAGTTTCTATTATAATATTGTAATAACTAAAAAATGTGGTTGAATTTCAGTTTGGAATGAAACGAATCGCACACGTCTAAAACCTGGTAAAGGCAACAAAGAATCTCTCGGGTGGTATGTGACAAAGGATGAGTGTTCTTATATGGTCTTTCTAAGCACCACTTAGGTTTTGCCGCCCCCCTCAGAACCAAGGGTATCCAAAATACACTGAAAAACAACAACAAAAAAGGGGCGCACCGACGTCATGCATTACCACTAAAAAGGTTTACTAAAACCAGAAAACAACACACATTGTACTCACAAACAAATGATGATTGCGCACATATAACACAATGGAACCGGTTGTCTCCAAAGTAACCAGGGTGCTGGATGACGTGCTGGTGTCCGCAAAGGTCTGGCTGGGCTGACGCGTTTCGAGGGAGGACGGAAGGGTAGCACTTTTTGTCTCTGAGAAAGAGGGTCCTCCCTCCAAACGCGTCAGCCCAGCCAGACATTTGCGGACACCAGCACGTCATCCAGCACAGGGGCACCCTGGGTACTTTGGATACGATCGGTTCCATTGTGTTATATGTGCGCAATCATCATTTGTTTGTGAGTACAATGTATGTTATTTTCGGATTTTAATAAACCTTTATAGTTGTAATGCAGGAGGTCGGTGTGCCCCTTTTTTGTTGTTTTCCTGGTAAAGGTAAATCCAAAGGAAATTGAATAAGAAAATTGTATTGAGGCACTGAAAGGGAATTAATTCGTACTTGAATAGAATGCTTTCTTTTTTCCCAGAGTTTAGTGTCATTTTACCCGCTTCCCGACCGCCCGCCGCCGATTTACTGCGGCAGGCTGGCCCTGCTGCGCAAAATGACGTAGCTCTACGTCGGTCGCGTGCCTGCAACTAGGGGGCGAGCGCTCACAGCCAGCGGCGCATTCCCGCCCCCACTCGGCAGCGGGGACTCCGATGCACGGGGCAGGCGGCTCCGATTGCCGCCTGACACCCGTGATCGTTCCCCGCTGAAAGAGAAGGACGGTCAGCTGTTGTAAACACAGCTGACTGTTCTTCTCCCTGGAATGATCCCAGAGCGCCTGTGATCCTTCTATATAGGATCACAGATCTCTATGGTCATCTCAGAAGCCCCCCCCCCCACAGTTAGAATCACTCCCCTAGGCTCTCATTTAACCCCTTGATCACCCACAATGTTAACCCCTTCCCTGCCAGTGTCATTATTACAGTAACAGTGCATATTTATAGCACTGATTACTATAGTAATGTCACTGGTCCCCCCCAAAAGTGTCAAAAATGTCAGTTAGGGGTCCGATCTGTCCGCCACAAATCGCAGATCGCCGCCATTACTAGTAAAAAAAATAATAAAAATGACATAAATCATTCCCGCAGTTAAAAGATGCGATAAGTTTTACGCAAACCACTAAAAATACGCTTATTGCGTTTTTTTTTTTACCAAAAATATGTAGCAGAAAACAAATTGGCCTAAATTGTTAAAAAAAATTTAGATTTTTAAATTTTTTTGGGGAATGTTATATAGCAGAATGTGAAAAATATTGATTTTTTTTTTTTTTTTTTTTCAGAATTGTCGCTCTTTTTTTATTTATAGCGCAAAAAAATAAAAATCGCACAGGTGATCAAATACCACCAAAAGAAATCTCTATTTGTGGGAAAAAAAGGACATCGATTTTATTTGGGTACAGCGTCGCACGACCGCGCAATTGTCCGTTAAAGTAACGCAGTGCCGAATCGCAAAAAATGGCCTGGTCATTAAGGGGGTAAATCCTTCCGGTCCAGAAGTGGTTAATAAACCTTTTTAGTGGTAATGCCGGAGGTCGGTGCGCCCCTTTTTTGAAGTTTTTGTCCTGGTAAAGGAAAACCCAAAGGAAATTGTATTGATTCAATGGAAGGAAATGAATACTTGAATAGAATTTATTATTTTTTTTCTTAGCGTTTAGTGTCACTTTAATCATGAGAAACCCCAAATTCCAGGCTTAGCGCTGATCACTAATACAGGTCTGCTACAGGTTGCATCCCCTCCCCCCCACCCCTCTGTCATTGCGGATTCCCAGTGCAGATCATTCTTTGGATATAGTGTTTTTCTGTATCATAGTTGGCCCAAGGGGAAGCTTTCCAGATTAGTTCAAATGTCAGCTAGCTGTAAAGTCAACAAACCTCTGTATGCCAAATACAATGTGACGTTCACGTCTAAAACCGCCGCGGCGATGCCGGCTATCTCACTGCAAACAGACTGATTGGTGAATAAAGACGTGCTGCCAAGAGCAAGGACGGCATGCCCAATGCAGGCACCTATAGTATCCAATCAGATTTCAGCTTACTGTAGTCAGATTGCTGAATATTGCTGATTGGTCGTCATACTGCCTCACCGTTTCTATCACCCCTGTTATATATCCACCCCCAATCCGGAAGGGTTCACCTCCTTCATGACCAAAACATTTTTTGCTATTCGGCACTGCGCTACTTTAACCACTTGCCGACCAACCGCCGTCATTTTACAGCAGCAGGTCGGCTCTATTACTCGAAACAAAGTACCTGTACGTCATTTCGTGTAATAGCCAGTGGGGGCGCCCACGCACATGCTGATCAGCCAGAGGGTTAGCCAATCAGCGGGTCTGGTGGATGCAAAGTCAGCCAGCCACCCGCGATCGCTTCCCCTAGAGACAGAACGGCGGTCTGCCGATTATAACAAGGAAGACCGCCGTTCTGTTAGAGATGAACACAGTGATCTTCTATTCCTGCTATTCAGGAACACGGATCTCTGTGTTCATCTACAGTAGTAAGTCCCTCCCCCACACAGTTAGAAAACACTCCCTAGGGCAGTGGTGGTGAACCTTGGCCCCTCCGGAGGTTTTGGAACTATATTTCCCATGATGCTCAACTACACTGCAGAGAGCATGAGCATCATGGGAAATGTAGTTCCAAAACATCTGGGGGGCCAAGGTTCGCCATCACTGCCTTAGGGATACATTTAATCCAGGGGTATGCAAACTGTGGCCCTCCAGATGTTGCATAACTACAAGTCCCATGAGGCATAGCAAGACTGACAGCCACAAGCATGACACTCAGAGGCAAAGGCATGATGGGATTTGTAGTTTTGCAACAGCTGGAGGGCCGCAGTTTGCATATCCCTGATTTAACCCTTTGATCGCCGCTGGTGTTAACCCCTTCCCTGCCAGTGTCATTATTACAGGACAGTTAGAATCACTCCCCTAGGCTCACATTTAACCTCTTGGTCACCCACAGTGTTAACCCCTTCCCTGCCAGTGTTATTATTACAGGAACAGTGCATATTTTTAGCACTGATTACTGTAGTAATGTCACTGGTCCTCTAAAAAGTGTCAAAAGTGTCAGTCAGGGGTCCGACCTGTCCGCCGAAATGTCGCAGTCCTGCTAAGAATCGCAGATCGCCGTCATTACTAAAAAAAAAAAAAAAAATAAAATGAATAAAAAATGACAGAAATCTTTCCACTAGTTTGTAGACGAGATAACTTTTGCGCAAACTAATCAATATACACTTATTGGGATTTTTTTTTTTTACCAAAAATATGTAGCAGAATAAAAATTGGCCTAAACTGATGAAAAAAATTAGATATTTACATTTTTTTTTTATTGGCTGTGTTTTATAGCAAAATGTAAAATGTTTTTTTTTTTTCTTCAGAATTGTTGCTCTTTTTTTGTTTATAGCGCAAAAAATAAAAACCACAGAGTTGATCAAATACCACCAAAAGAAAGCTCTATTTGTGGGGAAAAAAGGACAGCAGTGCCGTATTTTGCAAAAAAATGGCCTGGTCAATAAGGGGGTAACACCTTACGGTCCAGAAGTGGTTAAAAAGGATGTAAAGTCTGCTATTTTTTTTTTTTCTTTTACCTGCAAAGTAAAGGCATAATGTGCTAGTATGCATCGCATACTAGCACATTATGTGACACTTACCTGTAAACTAAGCCCTCGTCGTCCCCGCTGGAGGCTTCTTCCATCTTCGCCTTTCTTCCTTCTGGGTCCACGGACTTCAGCTGTGCTACTGGCCAGACCCCCGTGACGTCACCCCCGCGCATGCACGCAGGAGCCACTGGTCACGGCACAGGGCAGCCATGCATTCAGTTCATTCCGTTCATTCATAAACTCAATTTATCACATTTGTATTGTGGTTTTTTTTTTCCGAATTTTTGGTTGATATTCTGTCTCTATCATTTAAAATAAACCTATAATAAAAATTATAGACCCTTCATTTCTCTGTAAGTGGGCAAACTTACAAAATCTGCATGGAATCAAATAATTATTTTCCCCACTGTATGTAACAATTTGACAACAATTTGTAACAATTTGATTGAATGATTCCTTACAGTATTTAATTAAATTAAATTAATTACATTCAATTAAAAATGCACCAAAATGCATCACAGCAAAAAAAAAAAAGAGCACAAAACTTTGGGGAAAAAAATGCACTGAAACGCATTGAAAATGCATCAAAAACACAGCTGAGCATAAAAAAATGCACCAGAAAGCATTACAGTAAAAAAAAAAAAAAAAACATTAACTTTGGGGGGAAAAAAGTAAAAAAACAAGGTGGGAAAAAACTGGCTGAAACACATTGAAAATGCACAAATGCTACAAAAACGCACCGGAATGCATTACAGCCAAAAAAATGAAGCTTTGGAAAAATAAAACAAAAGGGGGAAAAATGCACAGGAACAAATTAGAAATACATCAAAAACACACCAGAACGCATTACAGTAAAAAAAAAAAGGAAACTTTGGGGAAAAAAATAAAAAGGGAAAAAAATGGGCTTAAACAAATTGTAAAAGCATCAAAAAGGCACCGGAATGCATTACAGCAAAAAACAAACACATTTGGAAACTTTAGAAAAAAAGAGCAAGAGGGAAAAAATGCAATGGAACACATAAAAAAGCATCAAAAACACACAAGGAAGCATTAAAAATTCACCAGAATGCATCCAAATGCATTAAAATTCACCAGAGCGTATTAAAGAAAAAAAAAAAGAGAGGAAACTTTTAAGAAAAAAACAAGAAGGGAAAAAAACAGGCTGAAAGGCATTGAAATTAATTAAAAAAAAAAATGCACTAGAATGCAATACAAAAAAAAACTGAAAACTTTGGAAAAATAAAGAACAAGAAGGGAAAAATGCACTGGAATGCATTAAAAAAACCCACAGAAACGCATAAAAAATGCACCAGGCCGTATAACAAAAAAAAAGATGAAACTTTGGAGGAAAAACAAGAAGGGTAAAAAATTGATTAAAACGCATAAAAAAATGCACCAGGGCCTATAACAAAAAAGATGAAACTTTGGAGAAAAACAGTAAGGTTAAAAAATATGCTAAAACGCATTGAAAACACATTACAAAAAAAGCCCCAGGGTGTATTACAAAAAGAAGATGAAACTTTGGAGAAAAAATAAGGGTAAAAAATGTAGTAAAATGCATTGAAAAGGCATAAAAAAAATGCACCAGGGCGTATTACAAAAAAAAGATGAAACTTTGGAAAAAAAACACAAAGGGTAACAAATGGACTAAAATGCATTGAAAACACATAAAAAATGCACCAGGGCCTATTAAAAAAAAATATGAAACTTTGGAGAAAAACAAGAAGGGTAAAAAATGTACTAAAACGCACTGAAAACGCATAAACAATGCATCCGCCATAATAAAAAAAAAAAAGATGAAACTTTGGAGAAAAAAACAAGAAGGGTCAAAAATGGACTAAAACGCATAAAAAACCCACCAGGCATATTACAAAAAAAGATGAAACTTTGGAGAAAAAATAAGAAGGGTAAAAAATGGACTAAAATGCATTGAAAAGGCATAAAAAAAAGCACCAGGGCATATTACAATAAAAAAGATGAAACTTTGGAGAAAAAATAAAAGGGTCAAAAATGGACTAAACGCATAAAAAATGCACCAGGGCGTATTACAAAAAAAAAAAAGATGAAACATTGGAGAAAAATAAGAAGGGTAAAAAATGGACTAAAACTCATTGAAAACGCACAAAAAATGCACCGGAATGCATTACAGAAAAAAAAAAAAACAAACAAAAAAAAAAACCTGGAAACATTGGAAAGAAAACAAGAGGGAAAAAAATGCACCGGGGCGCATCAAAAATACATAAAAATGCACCAAAACGCATAAAATGCACCAGAATGCATCTAAATGCATCAAAAATGCACCAGAGCACATTACAAAAAAAAAAAAGGAATCCTTGGGATAAAAAAAAAAAAAAGAAGGGAAAAAAACGGACTGAAAAAAAAAACCAAAAACAAAAAACCTGGGAAACTGGAAAGAAAACTGTTTGTTGTGGCGTGAAGCGTCTGTGGAAAGTGACCTGTGGTCCATCACTTTTCAGAGACATTTGGCAGGTGATGAGGAGGCGGGATGTCACCTGCTTTAACCCTCATAATGTGGAGCCACCACACCCCGCTCCAGGTAAGTTGCGTCACGCCTCCATTCACTTGAATTGGACGCGTTGGGCTACCGCTGAATTTTTGCTGCAGTTTGTGTTTGCATTGCTGCGCTTAGGCGGGCGGCCAGGAGGGTCATAAAAATGTACCGCCCCCCAGCCGCCCATGTGTAGTAAGCAGACCTTTGCAGCAGGATAGGTACCGCTGAGCGCTATGTTGGGCCAAAAATTGGCGCCGGCGAGACGTTGGAAGGAGAAAGTAATCATCCAACAGCAAAGAGCGAGAGGAAGGCGGTATTGTCACCTCTCTCAGTACCCAAAGTAAAACATTCCGCTCCTTCCCTTTAAACTGAAGGACTGCGTTTGTCTCGTAACGCGGTTGTGCCTCCCGTCGGTAGGATATGAGGCCGGCATTCACCGGAGGGCAGTGATCCTGCGATGGCGCCTCCTTTGATGACACTAATTAGAGGGAAGGTAAGGTACAGGAAAGACGTCTTCCCCCCGAAGGTTGAACGCCATGAGAGCGGCTTGGCCAAGCCTGTAATGAATAGTCTACAAATGACACCGAAAGAACTGCAGATTATCATGCGGCTTGGAGATTGACCTGTAACTACGCCGCGCTGGAGCGCCGTTATCGAGAACGCAGCCCTCCACTCACAGGGAAAATCTGATGCACCGCTGTGAACGGACTGAAGCTACAAAGCCAACACGAAATAAATCACGGAGGATGTTTCAGCCACCTCTGATTTATTACGCTACACCAAGGCTCGGCCGGTGAACAGAGACGTCGCCGTGTTGTTCCGCAAGATTTGAAAGGGATAAATAAACACGTTACGACGCAAAGCACAACAAAATCCTTCTTCTGTGATTATTAATTTAATTCTTTCTCCTTCTCACACACAGAGATACCAGTTTAGTAAAAAAAAAAAAAAATAGAAAAAAGGGGGAGAGAACAAAATACAATAAATTACCGACCATGGAGAAAACAGACGCTCAGAGCCAGCGCAATTCGCATCAACTTCAGCTGCATGTAAGAGGGTTCCTTGGAGCGGTAATTTATAGTAGAGAAAGGCCAAGACTCAAGTAGATGTCGGTTGTTTAAAGTGAAAAAAATAAAATGGTAGAGCTTCTAGGAAATGGCAACTATGCCTAAAATGTATGTTTTTTTTTTTCTTTTTTGTGTTGCCCCTGGCAAGGTAAAGAACGTGTCAGCCAGGGCTGGCCCAATACATTGTGCTGCCTGGGGTCCACGAAGGAAATGCTGCCCCCCTCAAAAAAAAAATGACACCCAACAAAAGGCCCCCACATCCAATATTTTATAAGGATACAACCTATAGAAAATAACATATATACGCAGTGGCAGCTGGCGCTCCATGGGCCGGGGGGGGGGGGCAGACGGACCACACCATATCCCCCCAGACCACACCACACCAGCCTGCACACAATACCCCCCCCCCCCGGTCGCTGGCTCACTCACTCTGGACTGACATGTGGAGGGCAGGCAGCAGCGGCGGCGGTGGCTTCCCCCTCAGTCTCCTCCGTGGATCGGGCTTTCCCTGTGTCTCCTGCCTCCTCCTTGACCAATAGCTTGGCTTCTCCTTTCTGCCAATCAGGAAACGGGTCTCAGGACCCGCTTCCTGATTGGCCAAGAGGAGAACCCGTGTGACAATATATATATATATATAAATAGTCATTTGCTATTGTCACACAACTGGGTGGGATCAGGGCGCAGTGCTGTGCGCCCCAAGCCCACCCTTTTTTGAAGCCTATTAGAGCCTCTGGCTCTAATCACGTGCTTCAAAAAAAAACAAAAAACATTGGAATCCATGCATCCAGCGCCCTGCATGTAGATTAGGGGGCCGGACGCATGGATAGGGGGGGCAGCGCCCCTGCACCCCCAATGGACGGGTCGCCACTGTATATACGGTTATCTTCTTCCATAAGAGCAAAATTGGGTGAGGGAGTAGCCCCGCATTTAATCAAGCCAAAGGCTACGAGAAAATTTCCGAACACTACCCTACCAAGAACATGGGACTTTAAGGCAAGGATTAAATGGTGGAAACAAAATTGAATATGGACCAATGATAGATAAAATATTAAATTTTATTACAACAAGATAAAAAACAGTAACCAAGCATGGTATAAAATCAGAGATGCAACATATACATCAAGTAGGTAAACTACCAACAAAAGGAACCAATGATGTAGAAAAAGGAGTCACAGGGGAGTCTGAAGGTGGTGGGTTGGAGGACACAAGAAAGGCAATAGAGACTTTCTAAAGGTAGTGGGAAGACAGGTAGACACTATAAGGGTAATAGAGACTGTCTGAAGGTGGTGGGCAGGCAGAGAGATACTAGAGGGGAAAAAGAGACTGAAGAAGGTGGTGGACAGGCAGGGAGACACTAGAAGGGCAAGAGAAACTATCTGAAGATGGTGGGCAGGCAGGGAGACACAAGAGGGGCAATAGAGACTGTCTGAAGGTGGCGGGCAAGCAGATAGAAACAAGAGTGGTAACAAAGAACTGCTGAAGATAGTAGGTAGGCAGGGATGCACTGAAGGGGCAACAGAAACTGTCTGATGCTAGAAGGGCAATAAAGAGTGTCTGAAGGTGGTGTGCAGGGAAGGAGACACTATACTGTAGAGGCAATAGGACTGTTTCAAGGTGGTGAGCAGGCAGGGAGAATCTAGAGGGGCAATAAAGACTATCTGATGGTGGTGGTGGTGGGAAGACACTGGAGGGGCATAAGTGGCTGCCTAAAGGTGGTGGGCAGGCAGAGAGATGCTAGAGGGGCAATAGAGATTGATGAAGGTGATAGGCAGGCAGGGAGACACTGCAAGGGCAGTAAAGACGGATGAAGGTGGTGGCCAGGCAAGGAGAGACTAGGGGGGGGGCAATATAGAATGATGTAGGTTGTGGACAGGCAAAGACACTAGAAGGGCATTGGTGACCGTCTGAAGATGGTGGGCGGGCAGAGAGACACTATAAGGGCAACAGAGCAGGTCTGAAGGTGGTGGGCAGGCAGAGAGGAACTAAAAGGGCAAAAGAGAATGTCTGAAGGTAGTATGTAAGCAGGGGTACACTATAGAGGCAAAAGGACTGTCTGAAGGTGTTGAGCAGGCAGGAAAACACTAGGGGGTGATAAAGACTGGCAGAAGGTGGTGGGCAGGCAGAGAGATGCTAGAGGGGCAATAGGGACTGATGAAGGTGGTGGACAGGCAGAGAAACACTAGAGGGGTGCTAAAGACTGTCAGAAGGCGATGGGCAGACAGAGAGATGCTGGAGGGGCAATAGGGACTGATGAAGGTGGTGGGTAGGCAAGGAGACACTAGGAGGGGCAATAGAGACTGTCTGAAGATGTTGGTCAGGCAGAGAGACAATAGAAGGGCAATAGAGAATTCTGAAGGTGGTGTGCAAGCAGGAGGGACACTATAGAGGCAATTGGACTGTCTGAAGGTGGCGAGTAGGCAGGGAGACACTAGAGGGGCGATAGAGACCGCCTGAAGGTGGTGGGGGCAGGAAGATACTAGAGGGGGAAAAAAGACAGCCTAAAGGTGGTGTTAAAGCAGAGAGATGCTAGAGGGGCAGAAGAGGCTGGTGGGCAGGTAGGGAGACACTGGAGGGGGACTAAAGACTTTTGAAGGTGGTGGGCATGCAGGGAGACAATAGGGGGGCAACAGAGCCTGATGAAGGTGGTGGACAGCAGGCAGGGAGACACTAGATGGGCATCAGAGATTGTTTAAAGATGTTAGGCATGCAAGGAAAAACTAGAAGGGCAATAGAGACTGTCTGAAGGTGGTGGGCAGGCAGGAAGGGGGCAATACAGAAATACTAGAGACTGCCTGTCATGGTGGACTGGTAGGGAGTTACCAGAGCAGCTGTAAGGTTGTCTAAAAGTAGTGGGCACAGAAGTTGGCTCACCAACTAAGTAATGCTTATTTAAAGTTTAGATAATATTTCAAACTACCCTAATACCTGAAAAATGACAGAGGCTACTTTTGGCTATTTACTCTTACTTCATATGATAACAAATATTATATTTCTAATGAATGGCTTCTTGAAGTGTGGTGGACAGATGAAGGTGTGACTTCATTTGCAGCCTTACCTTAAAATTTTGATGTACCTGTTTTACCGTTAAACACTTTAGTTCTGAAGGTGGAGAAAATGTTTTCTCAGTCTCCTCTCCTCCAATCATCACTCAAAAGCCAAGCCAAGAACTGAGCAGAAACCAGGATTTACATAAATTGGTTTGATTTACTTAAAGAGTAGAGCAGGTGTGTATATGCTAATGCCTTTTATCTTTTGACTAAGTCTATATGCCTAGCTACTCCTGCAGAGCGGAAGTCAATACCCAACAGTGATGACTTAGAGGTGGCGGCGACTGTCGGAGGACTCAGAGAAAGGAATTTTACAGGTAAGATTTTACAAAAATTCAGTTTTTACTGGGTTTTGGAAATACGGTAAAAATTCCCTTTGCCGAGAAAAATCAATCATGTTGAAGAAAACAAAAATAAAAAAGTTTTGCTTACACAAGATTGGCTGATGGAAGTCAGTGGAGCTTTACCATATTTACTAAGAAAATAAAATTGCTAAGTGAACAGCCTATACACCATTAGTAAAATAATCCCATTGCACCATCTCTGGGCTTCTGTAGGTGGACTAAAATATTAAATTGTCTTTTGTAAATCATTTTAACAAACAAATCAAAGAGTAATAAATGGCTTATGGTGCCTTGAAGCAATATTGTGAGGTTCAGTGACATCATCGTTCATCATTTGAGATTTATCCTGTATTTTAATTTAACTGAAAATCTGTTTAAACTACTCTTTGATTATTATATTCTATACATTTGAATGAAAAAAAAAAAAAAATTAGATTTTTCCCATCTGGATCCAAGAATCATCTTCCAGGTTGGTGAACCTTTCACAACATTTCCATTTATTTTCCAGGACACAGATCAGCAGCGTGCGGAGATGTGTCAGCGAGAAATGGTAATCGCGCTGAATGGTGTTACAGAGGAAGCCTGGACGTGGTTAGGTCTATTATCATGTGGCCAGCAGACCATACCGATCCCATCATTTGTGGCCACAATGAGAAAGGAGTCTAATGCACGTCTCACTCAAGCCTTATCATTGTGGTTTTGTGGTCGGTGGGCCTATTGAGAGTCCAACATATACAGGCTTCAGACAGTTTTGTTTCTTTCTGCAAAAAGATGAGTTTAAAGAGCTGCAAGAAAATGTAGATCTATCTTCTATGTAATAAGAATATAAAGATATCTGTGTTTCTTGGGTTGATGAAAGGGTGGTTGCCCGAAATTATAGGCAGATTGTAACTGTTTTGTCTAATGGGCATTTAAATAAATTCTTGCTATATATATATATATATATATATATATACATATATACAGTGCCTTGAAAAAGTATTCATACCCCTTGAAATTGTTACAACAAAAAATGTAAATGTATTTTATTGGGATTTTATGTGATAGACCAACACAAAGTGGTACATATTCATGAAGTGGAAGGAAAATGATAAATGGTTTTCGAAATTTTTTACAAATAAATATGTGAAAAGTGTGGTGGGCATTTGTATTCAGCCCCCCTGAGTCAATAATTTGTAAAACCACCTTTTGTTGCAATTACAGCTGCAAGTCTTTATGGGAATGTCTCTACCAGCGTTGCACATCTAAAGAGGGTCATTTTTGCTCAAGCTCTGTCAGATTGCATGGAGAGCATCTGTGAACAGCAATTTTGAAGTCTTGCCACAGATTCTCAGTTGGATTTAGGTCTGGACTTTGACTGGGCCATTCTAACACATGAATATGCTTTGATCTAAACCATTCCATTGTAGCTCTGGCTGTATGTTTAGGGTCGTTGTCCTGCTGGAAGGCAAACCTTCACCACAGTCTCAAGTCTTTTGCAGACTCTAACAGGTTTTCTTCTAAGATTGCCCTGTATTTGGCACCATCCATCTTCTTATCAACTCTGGTCAGCTTCCCTGTCCCTGCTGAAGAAAAGCATCCCCACAACATAATGCTGCCACCACCATGTTTCACAGTGGGGATGGTGTGTTCAGGGTGATGTGCAGTGTTAGTTTTCTGCCACACATAGCGTTTTGCTTTTAGGCCAAAAAGTTCTACTTTGGTCTCATCTGACCAGAGCACCTTCTTCCATATGTTTGCTGTGTCCCCCACATGGCTTCTCACAAACTACAAACTGGATCTCTTATGGCTTTCTTTCAGCAATGGCTTTCTTCTTGCCACTCTTCCATAAAGGGCAGACTTATGGAGTGCACAACTAATAGTTGTCCTGTGGACAGATTCTCCCACCTGATCTGTGCATCTCTGCAGATCCTCCAGAGTTACCATGGGCCTCTTGGCTGCTTCTCTGATGAATGCTCTCCTTGCCCGGCCTGTCAGTTTAGGTGGACGGCCATGTCTTGGTAGGTTTGCAGTTGTGCCATACACTTTCCATTTACAGGTGATGAATTGAACAGCGCTCTGTGAGATAATCAAACCTTGGGATATTGCCTGGTGTGTTTCTTCACGATGATGTTTGTTCACTAAGGTTCTCTAGCAAACCTCTGAGGGCTTCACAATACAGCTGTATTTATACTGAGATTATTATACACACAGGTGGACTCTAATTAGGTGACTTCTGTAGGCAATTGGTTCCACTAGATCTTAGCTAGGGGTATCAGAGTAAAGGGGGCTGAATACAAATGCACGTCAGGACTCTATGCAGGCCAGTCTGGTTCCTTAACCTCAAACTCGCTCATCCATGTCTTTATGAACCTTGCTTATGGACCTTGGGGTGAAGGAACTTGACTGGTCTGCACAGAGTCCTGACCTCAACCTGATAGAACACCTTTGAGATGAATTAGAGCGGAAACTGTGAGTCAAGCCTTCTTGTCCAACATCAGTGCCTGATCTTACATATGTGCTTCTGGAAGAATGGTCAAACATTCCCATAGACACATTCCTAAACCTTGTGGACAACCTTGCCAGAAGAGTTGAAGCTTTTATAGCTGCAAAGGCTGGGCCAACTCAATATTGAACCCTACGGACTAAGACCGGGATGCCATTAAAGTTCATGTGAGTCTAAAGGCAGGCGTCCCAATACTTTTGACAATATAGAGTATATGTGGAGGCCGCAGTGCCTACAGTGGTGATCGAAAGTTTGGGCACCCCAGGTAAAAATTTGTATTAATGTGCATAAAGAAGCCAAGGAAAGATGGAAACATCTCCAAAAGATTACAGATTAGACATTCTTATAATATGTCAACAAAAGTTAGATTTTATTTTCATCATTTACACTTTCAAAATAACAGAAAACAAAAAAATGGCGTCTGCAAAAGTTTGGGCACCCTGCAGAGTTAATATCTTGTACTGCCCCCTTTGGCAAGTATCACAGCTTGTAAACGCTTTTTGTAGCCAGCCAAGAGTCTTTCAATTCTTGTTTGAGGTATCTTTGCCCATTCTTCCTTACAAAAGTCTTCCAGTTCTTTGAGATTTCTGGACTGTCTGTCACGCACTGCACTTTTAAGGTCTATCCATAGATTTTCAATTATGTTGAGGTCAGGAGATTGTGAAGGCATGGCAAAACCTTCAGTTTATGCATCTTGTTGTAATCCCCCGTGGATTTCGAGGTGTGTTTAGGATCATTATCCATTTGTAGAAGCCATCCTCTCTTTAACTTCAGCTTTTTCACAGATGGCATCAAGTTACCATCCAAAATTTGCTGAAATTTTATTGAATCAATTTTTCCTTCTACTCGTGAGATGTTCCCGTGAGATGTTAGTCCTAACTCTATAATTTTTGAGAGTCTCCAAGCTGGAGCATATATATATATATATATATATAGGGCAAACCCGCCCTCAATTTATCTGCTATATATATATATATAGCAGTGGATAAATTGAGGGCGGGTTTGCCTGCAGGGAGCCCACTCCTGTCACAGGGACACACTGGACGCCCAGCAAGGGCACAGTGGTGGCTGGAGGCATGTGTCCCCATGCCAAATGCAATGAACAAGTTATACAAAGACAACCCCCCCTCCATTTTCAACAAATTCCTCAAATACATGAACAGAGTGAGTGTAAGGTGCAATCTGAGTGTTAGCTATTCTGTCGAGATCCGAGACAAAAGAGCGTCAACAGAGCTACAGAGTATTGCTGCAGTTACAGAAATAGGACTAAACTGTGACATACTGACACACTTCTAAGAGGAAGTAACACAAATAATTTTTTGTGATTTTCCTAGAGGCCATCTACAGAACATACATCCTGAGCGATTATAATCCTTAAAGCCCAACTCCAGAAACTAGACAAAATGTAACCTTGCAGTGTCCCCCCCCCCCCCCCATCCCCCACACTGCATCAGATGTGCTCTTTATGTATAGGAGATAGAAAAGGAGGCTATATTACTTATCCTGGCCCCCTGGTCCAGCCAAGTCCACTTTCCCCCAAGTGGGCTGTAGGCGGTCCCTCAACATCATCATGTACAATGCAGGGAAGTCAACCATGCATTGTACATGGAGGAGGCAGGGACGCATTGCAACCAAGACCAGGAACACCTTCGAAAATAAGTTTTTCTAATAGGAAAACGTCTAAAGGGATGCAGGCCCGGCAGATTTCCTCATTAGAGCTCTGCAGCTGCCACAGCTGATAGATAATTATAAAACCACTCCTGTTTGACCCACTCAGCACAGAGGAACAAACAGGGATTTCTTCAGAATAACAAGAGGTAGGAATATGCAACAAAGTTTGTTAAAATCCCTGCAATGTACAGAGATCACCCAGAGGGGAATGTTTTTTTCTCAACAAGTTACGCTTTAAATGCTTGTTTTCTCAGTGCTGCTGATCTGCTGCAGCCCTTTTGCATACACTTCCTACTTGAACTCCAGTGATTGCCGTATTGGCATTTTTCATAGCGGGTTTTTGATGTTGACAATAGAGGACAATGACCATGTAATGAGTGTTGCAAGCAAAGTTGTATAAAGTACTCGAAACCCATACTTGAGTAAAAGTACAAGTGCTCAATCAAAAAGTGACTTGAGTAGAATTGGAAGTGCTCGATCAAAAAGTGACTTGAGTAGAAGTACTAAAGTATTCAACATTTTTTGTACTTAAGTATTGCAAGTAGTTTTTTTTTTAAATTTTGCTACTCAAGTACTGAAAGTAAAAGTATCAGTTGTTTTGAAAAAAAAAATTGCTACTCAAGTACTTAAAGTAAAAGTACAAGTACTGTGTTATGTAGTTATTAAAGAAAGAAGTCAAAAGTTTGAACATCATATTGTTTTTTATTATTTCAAATGCAGCTTTTATTTATGCATACAGTAGGATTTATTTTCGTATGCGCTGATAATACACATGTTTTGAGCTTCATGAAACCTGCCATCTACTGTTCTGGCAGTGGTAATTTTTATAATTGAAACGAGTAACTATGCAACACAAAAAAAAAATATTGGAGTAGAAGTATTGAAATCATTGAAAAAAAAAGTAAAAGTGGAAGTAGGAGAAAAAAATTCTACTCTAGGAAAGTACAGATACCGCCTTTCGGTACTTAAGTACAGTAGTGAAGTAGTTCTACTTAGTTACTATACATCTCTGGTTGCAAGGCCACTGGTAGTCTCCATCAGGGTGACAACACGGGAGCAGGTACAGAGGGTTGTCAGGAAGCACCTGAACTTTCATGGCAGGATCGCCAGGCATTCTTTTAATGAAAACTGCAAATTAAAGAAAACATTGGTAATACTTTTTGCATTTCCAATAATGCATTTAAGCATACATTAGATTTTAATGATTAGGTTTACATACACTTTAATTTCCTGTGCTGGGCATCCAATTAAAAAAAAAAAATAGTGATAGATTTTACATATTATTGCATTTTTGGTGTTCTCCTTTAATAAGAGTGCTACACCACAAATATTTAAACAAGAATTCATTGAAGAAAAAGATTTGTAATTAAGATCTGCTATAGTAAGAGGTTTATATTCTCCCCCTGCGGAAGAGGCTTACAAGCCGATGTGGACCGTACGGCTGGGAGAAGGACGGAGTATAATGTCAGCGAGCCTTTGTGCTGCAGCTGGTGGAAAAGCAGAGGGCGAGCTCGGGATATAATACTCCCATTGTCTGCTGGGGCTACAGACAGACAGAAGGTGCTTCTGGACCTGCTCCAACCAACCACGAGGACCACTCTGAGCCCCAGTGTCCAATTTCTGTCTATTGGACTATAAAACGCACTTTTCACTGAGCTGATTCACGAAGCAAGATTTTATAGGTCACTTAGTGCTGCTGAGAAACAGCTACAGACCTCAGGCCTGAGAGGTGCACATTACCAATGGGCTAGTTTTATAGCAAGCGCAACATGAATATTCCAGATTTCCATGGGAAGGTCAG
Organism: Pelophylax lessonae; assembly: GCF_965119305.1. Taxonomy (NCBI): domain Eukaryota; kingdom Metazoa; phylum Chordata; class Amphibia; order Anura; family Ranidae; genus Pelophylax; species Pelophylax lessonae. Next base: position 169,228,274 of record NC_138780.1, read on the forward strand.
GCAGACGTGGCTAGAAGGCAGTCAACGTCCCTTAGGCTTACATGTTACTTTAAAGCCCAGCTCCATTAAAACTAAAAAAAACCCACTGCAAGGGTTAATTTCTCTTTAAGTGAAGTGCCACCCTTTACTAGGGCCGCAGTTTTAAAGTCTCAAGTGCTATTCCCACTAGTGCAGCAGCCAGGCAACCAACAACTTCATACTTGTGAATCCAGGAGACACAGTCTAGAAGGGTTGCCTTTTTAAAGTTTATTGCTGCAATAACCTGCATAGGGTTCAGGGAGCTGTGGGATACTCCACAAGACTAAGGCCCCTTTCACACAGGCGAACCGTTCAGATCCGCCTGTCCGTTTTTTTGGCGGATCTGAACGGTCCCCCCATGCATCCCTATGGGGCATCGGATGGCAGCGGAGACATGTCTGCTGACATCCGACCCGATCCGATCCGTCAAATCTGGACGGATGGAAACCCTATTTTCCATCCGTCCAGCGGATCGGATGGCATCGGATGAGAACGGACAGACAGTCCGTTCCCATCCGATTTCCCCCATAGAGATGCATGGAGAACTGACAGCTGTGTCTCCGCACACAGCGCAGAGACACAGCTGTCCTCCTGCTGCTCAGCGGGGGATCGGCGGCTCAATCCCCCGCTGAGAAAAACGGAATCCGTCTGACGGACGGATAGTGTGAAAGGGACCTAACAGGAACAATGAAAAACACTTTTCCTTATAGTAGCTCTGCAGAATGGTTCCAGTACAGCCCGTAGCAAAATAAATAAATAAATAAGGCGCAGGGCTGGCATGACTGGGTAGTCAGGGGAATCTGGTATAGTCAGGGTTAATAGTTTGTTTACAGGCCTCTACCCAATTAGGGGGGGGGGTTAATTTCAGGAGGTGGGGCTACAGGGGGGTCATGTAGAAGGCATCACTGTCTGCCAGCCATTCAAGTGGACGCGTGGGAAGGGGAAGAACATTGTCGCCCACCCACCCTTATCTTGGAATTTTGCATCACTATGTCCTCTGCCTGGTTGGCGGTTGGGGTCTTTGGAGGCGTGTGAAATAACCTGCTATGTTTATCAGTTTAGGGACCCATCTAAGGTATGGAGTCATCTGTGGAATGCCAGTTAATGGGGGTTTATCTGGTAGGTTAAAATGGTGAGGTATCTGCTGAATGTTGAGGTCGTCCCCGAGCCGGTGTGTGTGGCTGAGGACTGGGAAAAAATAGTTACGCACAGGGCTTTTTTTCAGCGGGAATGCGGGGAACGCAGTTCCGGCACCTCCAGCACTGAATGCATGTAATGGCAAGGAGTGCTGGGTTGTGCTACACTGTCTATCGATGCTGGCTGCTGCGGAACCTATTGTTGCTGGAGGGGATCTATTCCTGCAGGAGGATTTATTGCTGCTGGGGAGATCTGGTGTGGCTGCTGGGGGATCTATTGTCTCTGGAAGAGATCTCGTTTTGCAGGGGGGTCTATTGTTGCTGGGGTGGGTCTTATGTTGCTGAGGGGTCAGTTGTTGCTGTGAGGGATCTACTGTTTAGGCAGCAGTCTATTGATGCTGGCTGCTGGGAGATCTGTTGTTGCTGCTGATGGCCCATTGTTTCTGGCTGGATCTATTGCTGCTGGGGGATCTATTGTTGTTGGCTGCATGGGATCTATTTTACTACTTTTTTGTTATCATTAACAAATTCCATACAAATTACTTAGTTCCACAAATTTTACTTTGTTCTGTATTTTCTAAAAGGGATGGTACTGGGAGGTGGGTAGTGGGTGGAACCAAGAAACGGTTCACGGAGGTAGGTAGGGGCGGAGACAAGGGGTAAGTCCAAAAGAGGGAGTTCCTGCACCTATTCTCTGAGAAAAAAAGCCCTGGTTACGCAGATACAAAAGTGGATGATTGATAATTCTTACATCCAAAGATCGGCAACCTCAGTTTTCTTGTTACTGTATTATTATTTGTTTTCCTGTTTTAAGGAATGTTTGTTATAATTTTGTTTGGTTTTAATAAACGGCCATTACGGCCAAAATTTTACTCCAACAATTGTGTTTGCCATTTTTATAGAGATAGTTGGGGTAGAAAAAGGGGGTTGGGTTCAGGACAGGTTTTTTAGGAGTTTAAGAGGACATCTGAAGTGCCTTAGTCATGTAACAGCGGGACAAGTAGACAGCACTGGAGCACCTTTAGCAATGTCCCAAGCCAGGTAAGCCTTGTAATTTGGGCGACAGGGGTAATAGAAGCAAAATTCACTGAAATTCTTCCCCTTTGGGTCAGCATTCACAATGTCCTTTCAAGCTTGGAATGTCCCTCAGACTCCAGGAGGTAGGCTACTTTGCGAACCCCCCAAGGCAGGTCTTCAGTGGCACCCCTCTTTAGAAGGCCCTTTCAGCATGGCTGGGATCTTGATGAGCAGGCTGGATCTCCTGGCTTGGAGACTCCCCTAAAGGGAAGAAGAACACTGGCCTCTGAGTTCCCAGACTATATATACACTCCCCAACCGCCATCTGGACCCACCTCCCTAGGGATTTGACTGAGGCTGCATAAATATTCAGGTTGCCTATTTGACTTCCCCACCCGCTATACTCTGGAAATCTCCAGAAAACCGGGAGAAGCAGTCACACCTGCAGCCTGCAGAACCCAGAGAAGCTCAAAGCAATCACAACCTTTCTCTGCTGATTACGGGAGAACCAAAAGACTAAATTTACCTAACATAAAACATTGCAGCCTAACAGGAGGGTGCTACATATGTCTAAGGGGAGGAAAATCACTTATAGTGGAACTATACTTCGCTATTTGAGAACTGCAGTTGGGGGAAATTATTTGTGGAATCCCAGGCTTCAATGGCCTCTGGTAAAGACTTTGGGGTGAGTTGAGAAATTGTCACGCTACTTGAGAACGTCAGAAGATAGAAATGGCCATCAATGGCCTCTGGTCAAGACTTTAAGAATATCACTTGAGGGAAATGGCCAATGGAACTATTGATCGACCGATATCATTTTTTTACCGCCAATACCAATATTTTGGTCATCGGATATCGGTATCGGCTGATATTGGCCGATATTTTCGGACATTAAAATGTATTTATTTTTTTAATGTCTAAAGGTACTGTGGTGGAGGGATCTGGGGGTCTAAAATACCCCAAACCCCTCCTACCTAAAAGCATTCAAAATTCCAAGTTTGGCTGTTTTGAATGCTGTGCGTTTTTTGAATTCGGCACCGCCAGTACCCGGAAGTGATGTCATGTAATGACATCACTTCCGGGTACTTGGCGGTGCCAAATTCAAAGAAATGGAGACCCGGTCAGATGGTGGTGGTGAAGGTAGGATGCCCGGGTCTCCCGGTAGGACAGAAGACCCGGGCGAGCCGCGGAAGGAGGCAGGAGGGGGGGAACGTCCCCTCCCGCTCCTTGGAATGACAGCCAAGCGGCTTCTCAGCTGCATCGGGTGTCATTACAAGACAGCCGACCGTCGGCTATGGACGCCGGTACCGGGCGATGCCTCTAGCTGCAGGCATCACCCCGGTACAAGCACTTTCCCGAAATATCGGCAATATCGGTAAATCAAAAGGCCGATTCCGATATATATCGGGGAAAGTGCATATTGGCCCCCGATATATCGGTGTTGCCAATAATCGGTCGATCACTAAATGGAACCCAAGGCTTCAATGGCCTCTGGTCAAGACTTGGGAGTGAGTGGAACTTGACACGCTACTTGAGATTGTTCAGTTTGGGGAAATCAAATGAGAAAAATCCAGTGGGTGATTCAACCCATCGGTGTCCACTCATAACTAAAATAACATTTTTGTGGGGATCAACCCTTTAAAGGGACCGTTAAAAAAAAAAAAAAACATAATTCTCCTTGGCTGCTAACAGAAAGCAGTCCAACACACCTAAGACATGGCTGATGTTTTGAAGATACTTTGGAGACGTGTTGAGCAGACTATAAAAAATATGCAGATTTGAAGCCCTATTTTTCTGATATTAATTTGTCCGCTGAATTGAAATTCATCTCTGTGCATTAATCTAAAGCAAATACTATTTACCACTTCTTGTACTAGGCGAGATTCCGAGCCTTGACTCATTAAAAGGGACACGTCCCAGCACACGGCCATGGGTAGAATCTCACTAATTTTCACAGCTCGACATCCTCAGAGGAAGCGGGCCTGCTTCTCATTTTTATTGGTTGGGTTTATTTCAGGGATGTTTACAAGAACTTGTATACTTTAATAGAGCTATACTCCTACATCAAATGTATTCTAGGTTGCTGTGTTATAACAAAATATATTATCACCAAAATGTATTTTAAGCTATTTTAAGCGGCCTTAAAAGGGAAACAGTAGCTAACCCCCCCCCCCAAAAAAAGTGTCCATCCAAAGTTGGAGCTCAACATTTCATGAGAATTCCCTCCAGTCTGTTGGAAGAGTCAATTTAAAGGAATTTCATGCTCCCAAACTTTGTCGGGAGCCCCGATGATGTCACCCTTGCCTCTTGGAATCATTGGATTATTGGATCAGTTTTCTTAGAATGTTTCTTTTAAAGCCACCCCTAGAGGTGAACAAAGTATTAGAAAACAACAACAGCCTGAATAGAAAAGCCTGTTCCCTGCCAGCATGCTGTAGAGAAGAACCCTTGCTCTCAGTGTGGAAGCAGTGATCTCTCTGCAGAGGTCTGATGCCCCCTGCTGAGTCAGAGATAGAGCCCTCCAATCAGCAGGGAGCATGAGCTTTTCTGATTGGAGAGCTTTCACTCTGGCTCATCAGAGGGTGTGTTAGACCTTTGCAGAAAGACCACTGCAACATGACCATTGCCACTTTTAGAAGAAAGCAATATAAGAAGATAACAATGTATTTGAAGGTAGCACTCTTTAACCGGTTGCCGTCACGTCACTAGCCTGTAAGCCAATAGGGGGCGAGCGCGTGCCCCCGGAGGCGTGCTCCCGCCCCGGCTCGTTCACGGACACCTCCGTGCGTGTGACCGGCGGACCCGATGTCCGCTGGTCACTCGCGATTGTCCGCTGTGAAGGGAGAAAGGCAGGCGGCTAATGTAAGCAAAGCCGCCTGTCATTCTTCCCTGTGTAACAGCAGAGATCATACGGTCCTGCTATGTAGGACCGTTGATCTGTGCTGTTACATGTAAAGCCACATCCAATCACAGTTAGAAACACACCCCTAGGGACACACTTAACCCCTCCTTGCCCAATAAAGTTAACCCCTTCCCTGCCAGTGTCATTTTTACAGTAACAGTGCATATGTATAGCACTGATTACTGTAGTAATGTCACTGGTACCCCCAAAAGTGTCAAAAATGTCAGTCAAGGGTCCGATCTGTCCGCCACAATGTCGCAGTCCCGCAAAAAAAATCGCAGATCGCCCCATTGCTCGTTAAAAAAAAAAAACAACAGAAATTACAGAAATCTTTTCCTTAGTTAGTAAACGCAATAACTTTTGCGCAAACCAATCAAAATACGCTTATTGTGATTTTTTTTACCAAACATATGCAGCAGAAAACAAATTTTGATTTTTACATTTTTTTGGGGGGGAATTTCATATAAAAAATGTGAAAAATATTGTTATTTTTGCAAAATTGTCACTCTTTTTTTGTTTATAGCACATGATCAAAAAATCGCACAGGTGATCAAATACCACCAAAAGAAAGCTCTGTTTGTGGGAAAAAAAGGACGTCAAATTCGTTTAGGTACAGCGTCACACGACCGCACAATTGTCCGTTAAAGTCACGCAGTGCCGAATCGCAAAATAGGCCCTGGTCAGGAAGGGGGTAAAATCTTCCGGGGCTTAAGTGGTTACTATACCAACGTCATTTTATACATAGTATCCTCTGTTCACTTCACACTAGTCAAGATTAAAATTTTTGCATTTCCTCCATTTGAAATGTTTTCCATTGAAATCAATAAATGGTAATTAAAACACATCAATGTGTGTTGTTGCGTGTTTTCAATGCGTGTTGCAATGCACTTTGTATTGGATGTAACATCATAAAGTGTATCGACATGTGGTGATGCACCTCATGATGCTTTACGTGTGTCATGAAGTGTCAACGAGTAATTCAACAAATGCATGGAGACATGTTACAATACATTTCCATCTATTTTAATGGAAAACGCATTAAGCAAAAATGCAAAAGTGTAAACCAATTTTATCACACTCACACATGAAGGTTATTGAGATAGTACCACATTCCTTTTTTTTGGCCAGAAAATGGCTGTACCCTATACCTCTAGCACCAATACTGGTAAACACAGAAGCTGGTAAAGGAAGTCTTCTGCACTACTAACTTCCTCTGCCGGCTTCTGTGTTTACCAGTGACAGTACGCCTGCCCATATGGCATAAAGGAGGGGGAGAGCTACACTTGTCTTGTGGCTCCTCCTGTAGCCCTCACCGGCATAATGAAATTCTCACTGGCACTCTGAGGTAAGCACTAGCTGCTCTTCCACAGCAACCCTCCTCTGTACTGTGGGTGGGATGGGAGGAGAGCTCTGTACTGGGGGGTGGGAGGAGAGCTCTGTACTGGGGGGGGGGGGGAGGAAAGCTCTGTACTGGGGGTGGGAGGAGAGCTCTGTATTGGGGGTGGGAGGAGATCTCTGTACTGTGGGGTGGGAGGAGAGCTCTGTACTGGGGGTGGGAGGAGAGCTCTGTACTGGGGGTGGGAGGAGAGCTCTGTACTGTGGGTGGGAGGAGAGCTCTGTACTGGGGGTGGGAGGAGAGCTCTGTACTGTGGGTGGGGTGGAAGGAGAGCTCTGTACCGGGGGGTGGGAGGATAGCTCTCTACTGTGGATGAGATGGGAGGAGAGCTCTGTACTGGGGGTGGGAGGAGAGCTCTGTATTGGGGGTGGGAGGAGAGCTCTGTATTGGGGGTGGGAGGAGAGCTCTGTATTGGGGGTGGGAGGAGAGCTCTGTACCTGGGGGTGGGAGGAGAGCTCTGTACCGGAGGTGGGAGGAGAGCTCTGTACCTGGGGGTGGGAGGAGAGCTCTGTACTGTGGGTGGGGTGGGAGGAGAGCTCTGTACTGGGGGTGGGAGGAGAGCTCTGTACTGGGGGTGGGGATTGGAGTTGAGCTCTGAGGGGTTTGCAGGAGAGCTCTTTGGGGGGGGTTGTTTGTTGGGATAAAGGTCATTTCTGGCACAGTGGCCTGCGTTATCCATTCCTGAGTCTTGCACCTTGTGTGATATGCACTCCTGAGCACAGCACAGTAACCACTCCTTGGCCCTGTACCCTGTGCAATACACACTCCTGAGCCCTGTAAAATACACACTTCTAAACCCTGCACCCTGTGCAATACATATTTCTGAGCCCTGAGCTCTGTGCAATACACACTCCTGAGCCCTGCACCCTGTGAATACACACTTCTGAGCCCCGCACCCTGTGAAATTCACACCCTGAGCCCTGCATCCTGTGCAATACACATTCCTGGGCCTTGCACCCTGAGTAATGCCCATTTCTGAGCCCTGCCCCCTGTGGAATACACACTCCTGAGTCAGGTACCCTGACCAATACACACTCCTAAGCCTTGCACCCTGTGCAATACACACTACTGAGCCCTGCATCCTGTGAAATAAAAACTCCTGAGCCCTGTGCAATACATACTCCTGAACCCTGCATCCTGTGAAATACATACTCCCAAGCCCCGCTCCCTTTAAAATACATACTCCTAAACCCTGTGAAATACATACTCCTGAGCCCTGTGCAAAACACACTCCTGAGCCCTGTGCCCTGTTAAATACATACTCCTGAGCCCTGTGCCCTGTGCAATACACACTCCTGAACCCTGCGTCCTGTGAAATACATACTCCCAAGCCCCGCTCCCTGTGCAATGCATACTCATAAACCCTGTGAAATACATACCCCTGAGGCCTGTGCAATACACACTCCTGAGCCCTGTGCCCTGTGTTGTACACACTCCTGAACCCTGCGTCCTGTAAAATACATACTCCCAGGCCCCGCTCCCTGTGCAATACATACTCCTGAGCCCTGTGTCCTGTGAAATACATACTCCTGAGCCCTGTGAAATACACACTCCTGAGCCTTGTGCCCTGTGCAATACACACTCCTGAACCCTGTGTCCTTTAAAATACATACTCCCAAGCCCTACTCCCTGTGAAATACACACACTCCTGAGCCCTGCTCCCTGTGAAATATGCACACGCCTGAGCCCTGCTCCCTGTGAAATATGAACACTCCTGAGCCCCGCACCCTGTGAAATATGCACACTCCTGAACCCTGCGCCCTGTGCAATATACACTCCTGAGCCCTGTACTCTGTGCATTACATATTCTGAGCCCTGACCTCACCTACCATTTGGAGCTGCTACTTCTGCTGCTATTTCTCCTCTCCTAGGTGACACGTGGGGGTGGAGAGTTAGCAGGAGGGGTACATATACCAGCACCTATTTTCTGAGAAAAAGCTATGCTTGTACAAGCCCAGTTCATGGAAATCTAGGGGCCATTTATTATAAAACGTATAATATGTATAACAATCCGGTGCGCATTATGCAGTTTTCTCTTCTCTGATCTGTCACCCCAACATGTGTGTGCAAATCACAATTTGGGTATTCTGTAGATGGATACAAAAAGAGATGATCTCACTCGGAGAATAAACAGACAAGTGTTGAAATGCCTATTTTAGGCAATTAAAGTTCCCGCTGAGCGAGCCTTGCAGCACCCCAGCCTCACGTACGATACTTTCTTCTACAGACAATAGGCAAAATACGGCACGTCAGAACAACGGGAAGGAAGAAGCAGGTAAGTGGTGAGTACCTGCCCATCTGAATTATACTTATTCCAAAGAATATCATTGCAATTTTCTCTACAACGGTATTCGGGAGACAAGGGAGAGCGCAGCCTTTATTGTCACCCGGTGCCAACGTGACACCCTCCAGATGTGAGAGGAAGATACAATTTAGGAACGAGCTTCCTACATTCAAGGCTTCAATAAAAAAAAACAATTATAAATAAATAAAGAGTGACTCCAGCAAATTCTGGGACAGTAGTATTTAACCACGTCTGGACCGGAAGGTTTTACCCCCTTATTGACCAGGCCATTTTTTGCGATTCGGCATTGCGTTACTTTAACGGACAATTGCGCGGTTGTGCAACGCTGTACCCAAATACAATTGATTTTCTCTTTTTTTTCCCCCCCACAAATACATTCCCACAACGTATATATTTATATTTAATATAAATAATAATATATATATATACTCGCAAACCAAGGTTTCACTGTAGAGGTTTCTTTTGGTGGTATTTGATCACCCGGGCAATTTTTATTTTTTGTGCTATAATCAAAAAAGGAGCGACATTTCTGAAAAAAAAAAAAAACTATACTTTTCACATTCTGCTATTATTCCCAATAATAAAAATGTAAAAATCTAATTTTTTCATCATTTTAGGCCAATTTGTATTATGCTACATGTTTTTGGTTTAAAAAAAATCCCAATATTTTAATGGGTTTGCGCAAAAGTTATCGCATCTACATACTAGGGGAAAGATTTATGTCATTTTTTTTTTTTCACTAGTTATGGCGGCGATCTGTGATTTTTACCAGGACTGCGGCATTGCGGCAGACAGATCGGACCCCTAACTGACATTTTTGACACTTTTGGGGGGGACCAGTGCCATTACTACAGTCATCAGTGCTAAAAAATATGCACTGTTACTGTACTAATGACACTGGCAGGGAAGGGGTTAACTCAGGGGTGATCAAAGGGTTAAGTGTGAGCCTAGGGGGTGTTTTCTAACTGTGAGGAGGATGGGCTGGTGGAATCAGCACAGAGACATGTGTTCCTAAATAGAAGGATCACAGGCTCTCTGTGTTCATTCCAGAGAGAACAGCGGTCTGCTGTGTTTACAACAGATGTCAGCGGTGTCATCCGCTGACATCCGCAATCCCCATAGACAGTGGCGTACCAATGGGGGGGGCGGGGGTGCGGCCCGCCCCGGGTGCCACTCACTGTGGGGGTGTCAGCCGGTGTCCTGCCCGGTGTGTTTAGAGTCAGACAGATCCCGCAGTGTGAAGGCAGCTGCAGTGGCTGGCAGCTCCTTCAGTCCGTGCTGCTAGTGGGGGGCGGAGCCACGGCAGGAATAAGGGGGCGGAGCCGCGGCGGGAATAAGGGGGCGGAGCCGCGGTGGGAAGAAGGGGCGGAGCCTCGGCGGGAAGAAGGGGCGGAGCCTCGGCGGGAAGAAGGTGAGTGCCCATTGCAAAAGTGTGTGCTGGATAGGAGGGGGATGGGGCTGCTGCATATAGAGGAATTCATCTTTCTCTATTCTTCCTGCAGCTTCCTGCTGAATAACTGATTCTCCTCCTCTCCCTCCTGCAGGAAGAATAGGGAAAGATCAATTCCTCTATATACAGCTGCCCCATCCCCCTCCTATACAACTTCTTTTGCTGGCCCCCCAAAGTTCTTAACCTCCTCCAGTGCTCCTAATCCCTCCCTCAGTGCTTTTAGCCCCTCTCCCCCCAGTGCACTAGACCCCCCCTGTTCTTTAGCCCCCCCCCCATGCTCTTCAACTCCCCACAGTGCTTTCTCCCTCCCCCCTAAGTGCTCCCCGTCCCCCCAGTGCTCTCCACCCCCCTGATTTTCCCTGCTCACCCCCCAAGTGCTCCCCGTCCCCCCAGTGCTCTCCACCCCCCTGATTTTCCCTGCTCGCCCCCCCAAGTACTCCCTGTCCCCCCAGTGCTCTCCACCCCCCTGATTTTCCCTGCTCGCCCCCCCCCCAAGTGCTCCCCGTCCCCCCAGTGCTCTCCACCCCCCTGATTTTCCTTGCCCACCCCCCTAAGTACTCCCTGTCCCCCCAGTGCTCTCCACCCCCCTGATTTTCCTTGCCCACCCCCCTAAGTGCTCCCTGTCCCCCCCAGTGCTCTCCACCCCCCTAGTTATCCCTGCTCGCCCCCCCAAGTGCTCCCTGTCCCCCCCAGTGCAATCCACCCCCTGCACCTTCCAACCCCCCTACAATGCTTTCCAAACCCTCTCTTAATTCTCTCCAGTCCCCCCCCACCCCCACCGTGCCCTTCAGCACCTCCAGTGCTCTCTGCTTCGTCTGTGCTCTCCGGCCCCCCTAGTGCTCTTCTATCTTCTATCATGTCCTCAGCCTCTGAGCATCTCCTGTATCATGTCTGTAGTCTCTGACCATCTACTGTATCATGTCTGCAGTCTCTGACCATCTCCTGTATCATGTCTGCAGTCTCTGACCATCTCCTGTATCATGTCTGCAGTCTCTGACCATCTCCTGTATCACGTCTGCAGTCTCTGACCATCTCCTGTATCACGTCTTCAGTCTCTGACCATCTCCTGTATCATGTCTGCAGTCTCTGACCATCTACTGTATCATGTCCTCAGTCTCTGACCATCTCCTGTTTCATGTCTGCAGTCTCTGACCATCTCCTGTATCATGTCTGCAGTCTCTGACCATCTCCTGTATCACGTCTGCAGTCTCTGACCATCTCCTGTATCACGTCTGCAGTCTCTGACCATCTACTGTATCATGTCTGTAGTCTCTGAATATCTCCTTTAGCAAGTCTCCAATCTCTTACTCAAACTTAAACACATTGCTAATATTAGCTATCTATCTATGCTGAAGGTAGGACTGTGCAGGGGAGGCAGAGAGTGCAAAAGGGGGAACTGTGATTAGAGAGACGGAGGGCAGACTGCAAGGGGCACTGTGATAGGGGGGCTGTGAAATTTGTGCAAAAAATATTCTTGAAAACATTACATTTTTTTTGTGGGTGTTTTTACATTTTAAAGTGTGGGGGGGTGCCAGATATAGGATCCGCCCCGGGTGCCAAAGGCTCTAGGTACGCCACTGCCCATAGACATACATTATGTCCGTATATCATCCGCAAACGGATGGGATGATATGCGGACATACGAACCGGATGACACAAGTGTCATCCGTGTCCGTAAAAAAAAAAAAAGTGACCGAACGGATGACAAAAACGGAGCGCCGTGTGAAAGAGGCCTAACTTTATTTTTTTGCAAAAAAAAAATTTTTTTTTTGCTTAAAAAAGGGGCGATCCAGTCTATTAAAAAAATAATAATAATAATGATAAATTACAGCCCATTCAGACTGGCGCGATCCGACTTCGAGGGGCGACTTTGGCGTGACTTGCAGGGACTTCACATAATGGAAGTCTATGCAAGTCGCTCCCAGGTCGCCGCAAAGTAGTACAGGACCCTTTTTCTAAGTCGGAGCGACTTGTGTCGCTCCTATTAGAACCGGTCCTGTGCTAATCAATGGCGAGCGACCGTCCGCGACTTGTCAGGCTGACAAGTCGCCTGACAAGTCGTGCTAGTCTGAATGGGGTCTAAAAGTCATCAGCTACAGTATTTGTTATGTATTATTTGTTGTAAACACAGCAGTCCGTTCTTCTCTCTGAAATGATCACAGAGCCCCTGTGATCTTTCTATGTAGGAACAGAGGTCTCTATGAACATTTCACAAGCCATGCCCCCCCCCCCCCACAGTTAGAAAACACTCCCCTAGGCTCACATTTAACCCTTTGATCACCCCTAGGTCACCCCTTCCCTGCCAGTGTCATTATTCCAGTAACAGTGCATATTTTTAGCACTGATTACTGTAGTAATGTCACTGGTCCCCCTAAAAGTGTCAAAAATGTCAGTTAGGGGTCCGATCTGTGCGCCGCAATGTCGCAGTCCCGCTAAAAATCGCAACTCGCCGCCATTACTAGTTAAAAATAAATAAATAAATAAAAATGACATAAATCTTTCCCCTAATCAAAATACGATTATTGGGATTTTTTTTTACCAAAAACTTGTAGCAGAATACAAATTGGCCTAAAAGAATGAAAAAATTAGATTTTTAATTTTTTGGGGGGAATGTTATATAGCAGAATGTGAAAAATATTGTTTTTTTTTTTTTTTTCAGAATTGTCGCTTTTTTTGTTTATAGCGCAAAAAATAAAAATCGCACAAATACCACCAAAAGAAAGCTCTATTTGTGGGGGGGGGGGGGAGGACATCAATTTTATTTGGGTACAGCATTGCATGACCGCGCAATTGTCCGTTAAAGTAACGCAGTGCCGAATCGCAAAAAAATGGCCTGGTCATTAAGGGGGCAAATCCTTCCGGTCCAGAACTGGTTAATGAGACATGCAGGGTCTAAAAGACCTTACATGTCTCTTCTTGGGTTCCACTGAATGCATTGCAATAATTCCTTTCCCAGCTCTGCTAGCCGGGGACGGTGATACACATCATTTTCCGGGGTTACAGCAAGAAGAGGAGGAGAACAGACATGTGCCCGCTCTAATCCCTCCCCTCCACCCGCCAACACCTGCCATGTCAGCCCCAGGCCTGCAGATGGACAAGGGGCGCCCGGAATACATGGTGGGGGGCGCTTTGCGCCGCTACTGGGGGGTTTGTTGAAGCTACTGTATGGACCTGGCTGCAAAAAATAACTTTCAAGTAGGCAGAATAAAAAAATGTGCTTCGTTTCGATTCATTATTTGCATAAATTAGTTTAATCCGCTTAATTTGTTTCAGAATTCGTTTTGTTTGTTTGTATTCAAATTGATTCAGATTTTCCGAATTCAAATAGTTATTGAATTATTTTTGAAAAGTTTTCGAATTTAAAATGTTTTTGCTTTGTTTTCAATTTCCAAAGACAATGAAATAGAAAAAGAAGATAAAGGAATAGAGTAGAAAAGAAAATTGAATAGAATAGAAGAGAATATAACAGAAAAATTAGTCAGAATATTTTTTCTGTTATTTTTCGGATTCGTTTAACCACTTGCCAACTGCCTAACGACTATTTACGTCGGCGGTCAGCCCCTCACAGGCAAAGCGACGTAGTACTACGTCGCTAGCCTGTGAGGTTCTAGGGAGTGAGCGCGCGCTGCTGGAGGCGCGCTCCCGCACCCGCTCGCTCACGGACCCCCCCCCACGTGAGTGACCGGCGGACCCGATGTCCGCCGGTTACTCGCGTTCGACGGTTACACCGGGAGAAAGGCAGGCGGCCTGTAAACAAAGCCGCCTGTCATTCTCCCCTGTGTAACAGCAGAGATCATACGGTCCTGCTATGTAGGACCGTAGATCTGTGCTGTTACACACACAGCCACATCCAATCACAGTAAGAATCACGCCCCTAGGGACACACTTAACCCCTCCTTCTCAAATAAAGTTAACCCCTTCCCTGCCAGTGTCATTTTTACAGTAACAGTGCATATGTATAGCACTGATTACTGTAGTAATGTCACTGGTACCCCCAAAAGTGTCAAAAATGTCAGTCAAGGGTCCGATCTGTCCGCCGCAATGTCGCAGTCCCGCAAAAAAAAATCGCAGATCGCCGCCATTACTCGTTAAAAAAAAAAAAAAAACCAATAAAAATGACAAAAATCTTTCTCTTAGTTAGTAAACGCAATAACTTTTGCGCAAACCAATCAAAATACGCTTTTTGCGATTTTTTTTTTTTAACCAAACATATGTAGCAGAAAACAAATTGGCCTAAAATGTTAAAAAATTTTGATTTTTACATTTTTTTGGGGGAATTTCATATAAAAAATGTGAAAAATATTGTTATTTTTGCAAAATTGTCGCTCTTTTTTTGTTTATCAAGATTTGTTTATGCATGATCAAAAAATTGCACAGGTGATCAAATACCACCAAAAAAAAGCTCTGTTTGTGGGGAAAAAAGGACGTTAAATCTGTTTAGGTACAGCGTCGCACGACCGCACAATTGTCCATTAAAGTCACACAGTGCCGAATTGCAAAATAGGCCCTGGTCAGGAAGGGGGTAAAATCTTCCGTGGCTTAAGTGATTAAATTCGGTACTATTGTCATTCCAAATTTTGAATACATCCGAATTCCCGAAAACGGAAAATTCTTCCGAATTTCAATTTGGAACGAAATGAACTGCGCGTGTCTACTTTCTGGCACTTTTAGCCCCGGTGGCAGCAGCACCTGGGCAATTCAAAAGGAGGCAATGAATTTGCCCAGCAGGGACATAGACAGCAATGAAAACCCAACAGAGGCTCTAACCTTTTCCTACTCTATTAAAACCTATGAAGAAAAAAAAAGTTTTGACTATACGTGCCTTTATATAACATTTTAGTGAATGGGTTAACATAGACTTTAATCAGTAATTTTATTGCACAGCGCCATCCTGCCTTTCTGCTCGCCCTGAGCCCTTCTTTACAGAGAGACACGAGTTGACTCCGCTCGGCCGGTACAGATCTTCCAAGATGTCATCCAACTTTCCCTGCAATTATCCAAAGCGCAGGAGCTAATTATTGATGTCCCCGCCCACTATTTTACTTCTGTGACACCACAGAAGGAATAATTAAGGGGGTTTGCCTGGAATACAAAAGCCACAAGATGGAGAATTGGGTTCGGAGGACTTAGAAGTCAAAATCAGCCTGGCGCCCACAGAGAACAGAGCGCGGCTCACAGCTTTGTCTCAAGGCAGCGAGGTTTCTTCATTTTAATCATAGGTTTTCTTACCAGATGGACAAAATCTGTTAAAGACATTCACCATGAGCCTCCATGCATGAACTTTTCCTTGACCCAACCATGCTAATCGTTTCCATAAGGGTGCAAGAGCTTAACTCTTACTGTATAATTTGGTGCCTGTAATCTGGTGTAGTCAGATCTGTAGCATCAGTAAAACCCCCCATTTATGTCGTCTCTGCAGGAATTTGCATAACTGTTAACGGCATTACCTGAATATACGCCAGCCCTAATACAGACCAGGGCTAAAGCTGATCTCCACGCACAAAAGGTTTCATTTAAATATATTCCTCAATAGCCACAAAGGATATAAACCCACTTTGTGTGCACCAAACGTCTTAACAAACCCAGATATTGCCTTGTAAAAATAGTAGTGATATCATTACCGGGCTATACATAGCCTGTGCATAGAGCAGAGCTGTGGGAGGGGCTCAGAAGGCTCCACCCACTACAGGCGGCCTGCAGAAAACAACAGGAGGGGGCGGAGACAAGCCCAGTCACCCTGCACAAGGAGAGAGAGCAGCAGGGAGCGGTCTTTATTACAGGAAGCTCCAGCACAGAGGGAAAGTCTCACACTGGATTACTGCACAGATCTGGAAGAAATACACAAAGCACACCAAGATTAAAGAAGAATATACATGACAAATGTATTTAGACAACATTGCTTATCCCAAAGTTCAGCTTTAGATTTGAAAGAAAGAGAGAGAGCAAGACAGCATAAAAAGAGAGAAAGAAAAGAAAAAATAGAGACAGAAAGAAAGAGAATAGAGAGAGAGAGAAAGAGAGAAAGAAAGAAAGAGAGAAAGAAAGAAAGAAAGAAAGAAAGAAAGAAAGAAAGAAAGAAAGAAAGAAAGAAAGAAAGAAAGAAAGAAAGAAAGAAAGAAAGAAAGAAAGAAAGAAAGAAAGAAAATAACTAAAAAAAAAAAGACTGTAGAAAGTGAGTAGAGAGAGGGAAAAAAGAAAGAAAGGAAAAGAGAGTAGAGAGCGAGAGACAGCGAGAGAGCATAAAAAGAGGGAAAGAAAAGAAAGAAAAACAGACAGAAAGAAAGAGAGAGAGAGAGAAGAAAGAAAGAAAGAAAGAAAGAAAGAAAGAAAGAAAGAAAGAAAGAAAGAAAGAAAGAAAGAAAGAAAGAAAGAAAGAAAGAAAGAAAGAAAGAAAAAAAGAAAAGAACAAAAAAAAGACTGTAGAACACAGTAGAGAGAGGGAAAAAAAGAAACAAAGAAAGAAAGGAAAATAGAGTAGAGAGAGGGAAAGGAAGAAAAGAACGGAAAAAAAGACTGAAAGAAAGAGAGGAGAAAGAAAGAAAGAAAGAAAGAAAGAAAGAAAGAAAGAAAGAAAGAAAGAAAGAAAAGAGAAAGAATAAAAAGAGAAAAAGAAAGAAAAAGAGACAGAAAGAAAGAAAATAGAGAGAGAAAGAAAGAAAGAAAGAAAGAAAGAAAGAAAGAAAGAAAGAAAGAAAGAAAGAAAGAAAGAAAGAAAGAAAGAAAGAAAGAAAGAAAGAAAAAAAAAACTGTAGTAAGTGAGTAGTGAGAGGGAAAAAAAGAAAGAAAGGAAAATAGAGTAGAGAGAGGAAAAGGAAGAAAAGAAAGAAAGAGATTAGAGAGCGAGAGACAGCGAGTGAGCATAAAAAGAGGGAAAGAAAAGAAAGAAAAAGAGACGTAAGAGAAAGAAAGAGAAGAGAGAGCGAGAGAAAGAAAGAAAGAAAGAAAGAAAGAAAGAAAGAAAGAAAGAAAGAAAGAAAGAAAGAAAGAAAGAAAGAAAGAAAGAAAGAAAGAAAGAAAGAAAGAAAGAAAAGAACAATAAAAAGACAGAAGAAAGTGAGTAGAGAGAGGGAAAAAAAGAAAGAAAAAAGAGTAGAGAAAAGGTAAGAAATGAAGAGAAAAGACAAGAAAGACAGAAAGGTAGAAGGTAGAGAGAGGGAAATAAATGAAAGAAAAAGAAAGAAAGCGAGTAGAGAGAAATAGAGGGAAAAAGGGAAAGAAAAAAGGAAAAGAAAAGAAAGAAAAGAGAGAGAAATAAAGGAAGAAACGAAGAAAAGAATATAAAAAACGGATATAAAGTGAGCAGAGAGAGGGAAGAAAAGAAAAGAGAGTATAGAGAGGGAAATAAATAAAGAACACAAAGGAAAAGAAAGAAAGCGAGAAATAGAGGGAAAAAAGGGGGGGGGGGGAGAAAGAAGAGAGAGATAAAGAAATAAAGAAAAGAAGAGACGGGAGGACTTTCCTATATCCAGCAGTAATAAACATTCATCCAGCTCCCCCATTATCCTGTACAGTGCACAGACCTTGATTGTAGGATTGGGATTTGGGAGGAGCGGGGACGTGTTTTTCCTCCAGCAGCAGGTCAGTGTGGTATGTAGAATGTGTCAGGTCAGACTCTGATCCTGTGCAGAGGGCCAAACACTGAGCTAAACACTGGCTGGAAGAGGACATTTCCATTAATCTGTGCAGTGTGTGTTGATCTTACAAGGCCAGAGTCAGGAGGACAAAGCTTGTAAGTTGCCTGAAAGATGGAGAAACTTGAGCCAAACAACTAAATACACAGCTGAAATGTGTGCGGGTTTATTCCATAACCAGGGAAGGGAGCAACATGCAGCAATAAATAGCAACCGTCCAATACTCACTCTGCAGAAGCCATACAAGTACGGAGGGTTTGGATCGGTTGCTATATATACGGTGCTATCATATTAACTCTTTCATTGGATATAATAAACCTATATACAATACAAAGGAACTGCTTTTACTGACAAATTATTTGTGAAGACAAGTGGCCTAGGACAAGGGATTGCAGAGATGATACTTATGATGAGGCTCCTACTCCTGAGAAGCCTCTATGGAATCAATTGCCATATTCAAATGCCTTTCCTATCAACTAAATGGCACTGGAAGGGTGCACACCTACCCAAACTACAACTACTAATCCCCTCTCCCCCCGCCAATTATTTATTTCTAGTCTATTGATCGTCCTTTCTCAACCTTCTTACCCCAGAGTAACTCTTAAATTATTTTTATTAGGTCTCACGGAACCCCTGTTAAATCCAAATTCAATGAGGATAAATAGGAAAAATGCCCCTACATTGAAAGTCAGGGTTTGGGTTACAGGAAGGGTTAGTTTTTGGGTTACTCTGAATTCTTCCTTCCTCTCTCACTCACTAATTTTTTTCATTTCTTTTTCTTAGTCTATAGAGGATTTGGAAGCGACATTATTTAGTAAAGTACAGGGGAGGTTAATAATAAGGTTAGGGTAGTGTTAGTGTTAAGGCTAGTAGTGTTAGGGTTATGGGTAGGCTTCATGTTATGATTACAATTGGGATAGTGTTAGGGTAACAGCTAGGTTTAGTGTTAGCGTTACAGTTAGGGGTAATGTTAGGATTACAGATATGGTTAAAGTGGAGTTCCACCCTATTTTTATACTTACCTCCATCTTCTCGCTCCGGGTCACCTGAAAAAGAAATGGATAATCGCATATTTTTTTTTTTTTTTACTTACCTCGTAGCGAAGAAAAAATACTTACCTTACTTCCTTCTTCCTCCTTCCTCGGCCGCGGCCCGTCGTCACTTCCTGGCTCTGCAATGATTCCTGGGAGCTGAACGTCATAGCTCCCAGGAATCATTGCGCCTGCACCGGCCCCGACGTCAGTTCCGGGTCGCGCGCGTCATCCCCTTCTAAACAGCTTCTGGGCATGCCCAGAAGCTGTAGAGGGATGACGCGCGCGACCCGGAAGTGACGTCGGGGCCGGCGCAGAGCATCGTGGGACCAAAGAAGGCGGAAGAAGACGCCAAAGGGGATCTCGCTGGCTTCAAGCTGCCCACATCTGAGATGGCAGCGCTGGACAAGACGTTTGCAAGGTAAGTATTTGTCCTAACAGGTAAGTGCAACCCGGGACAGATCAGAGGCTAGCCATTGTGGAATGCACTAGCCCTGACTGTCCCGGGGGTATTAAAAAAAAAAAAAAAAATCCAGGGTGGAGCTCCGCTTTAATGTTTGGGTTACAGGTAGGGTAAGTGCTAGAATTACAAGTAGGTTTAGGGTTACAGGGAAGCTAAGTTTTAGGGTTACAGGTAGGGTTAGTGTAAGGATTACAGGCAGGGTTACAGGTAGGGCTAGTTTTAGGATTACAGGTAGGGTTAGTGTTAGGGTTACAGGGAGGCTAATTGTTAGGACAGGTAGGGATAATGTTAGTATTACAGGTAGGGTTGATGTTTGGGTTACAGGGAGGCTAAGTGTTAGGGTTACAGGTAGGGTTAGTGTTAGGGTTACAGGTAGGGTTAGTGTTTGGGTTACAGGTAGGGTTAGTGTTAGGGTTACAGGTAGGGTTAGTGTTTGGGTTACAGGTAGGGTTAGTGTTTGGGTTGCAGGTAGGGTTAGTGTTTGGGTTACAGGTAAGGTTAGTGTTGGGGTTACAGGTAGGTTTACTGTTAGGGTTATAGGTAGGGTCAGTGTTTGGGTTACAGGTAAGGTTAGTTTTTGGGTTACAGGTAGGGTTCCTGTTAGGACAGGTGGGGATAATGTTAGTATTACAGGTAGGGTTGATGTTTGGGTTACAGGGAGGCTAAGTGTTAGAATTACATTTAGGGTTAATGTTAGGGTTACAGGTAGGTTTAGTGTTTGGGTTACAGGTAGGGTTAGTGTTTGGGTTACAGGTAGGGTTAGTGTTTGGGTTACAGGTAGGGTTCGTGTTTGGGTTGCAGGTAGGGTTAGTGTTTGGGTTGCAGGTAGGGTTAGTGTTTGCGTTACAGGTAGGGTTAGTGTTGGGGTTACAGGTAGGGTTAGTGTTTGGGTTGCAGGTAGGGTTAGTGTTTGGGTTACAGGTAGGGTTAGTGTTTGGGTTACAGGTAGGGTTCGTGTTTGGGTTGCAGGTAGGGTTAGTGTTTGGGTTGCAGGTAGGGTTAGTGTTTGCGTTACAGGTAGGGTTAGTGTTGGGGTTACAGGTAGGGTTAGTGTTTGGGTTATAGGGAGGCTAAGTGTTAGAGTTACAGGTAGGGTTAGTGTTTGGGTTACAGGTAGGGTTAGTGTTAGGGTTTCAGGTAGGGTTAGTGTTTGGATTAAAGGTAGGGTTCATGTTAGGGTTATAGGTAGGGTTAGTGTTTGGGTTACAGGTAGGGTAAGTGTTAGGGTTACAGGTAGGGTTAGTGTGTGGGTTACAGCTAGGGTTAGTGTTTGGGTTACAGGTAGGGTTCATGTTAGGGTTATAGGTAGGGTTAGTGTTCGGGTTACAGTTAGGGTTAGTGTTTGGGTTATAGGTAGGGTTAGTGTTTGGGTTACAGGTAGGGTTAGTGTTAGGGTTACAGTTAGGGTTAGTGTTAGGGTTATAGGTAGGGTTAGTGTTTGGGTTACAGGTAGGGTTAGTGTTTGGGTTATAGATAGGGTTAGTGTTAGAGGAAGGACTGAGGGAGTATTAGTGTGTGGGTGAGGTTTACGTGGAGGTCTGGCGAGGGAGCGCTCATGCCCCTATAGGTTGCTGGAGGTATGTGCTTAAACACGGTGTATGGTGTAGAGGCGGCACTCTCTGTAATGAGCGACACTTCGCCCTGCAGAGATTTAGTTAACTCTTGCATCTTGTTACTTTGCTCTCTCCTCTCTTACACTGAACATCATAGATAACCGTTCATTTATACACTTCTTCTCCTGTGCAGCATTTCTGAGCCTGCGCTGCGTAGTGTGCACCGCGTCCACCAACACAGCAAAAGTCACATCATCTCGGTGACAATGATACACATTTTTAACATTTTTTTTAGATTTGTGTCCCCATAAGCTCTGTATCATTATTTATCTGTGATTTAGTACTCAGATCCCTCACTCCATCTTCTGTGACTTACAGGCTAGGTCCCTAGGATACCCCGTGCCCCAATCAGCCCCGAGTTGGGGTACTGATTGCTAGGGAAAGAACCAAGCTCACGGGCTCCTTTGCTTCCGGGGACCTCCCTGACCTAGGCCAGGTCACCTCAGTTTCCCGACTAACTGGCTGTTATAATGCACATAAATGCCAGTACTGTAGTCTCTAATAATGGCAGCACAACCCTGTGAGGGTTGATTTAACCACTTCATAGGACACTGATACTGCATCTTCTCTTTACACTGTATTTTCCCCTGATATGCCCATTTTGTGCGATAACAATGCGTGCAGCCCTTTACTTATGTCCTTGAATAACTTCAGACCAGGCAGAACTTGTAAACAATAGAACTCGTCCTTACTGATGGCACTTTATCCATTACATCTTCACATTACAGAACAGTTCATGTTAACATTTCACATTCAGTGATCCTTCTTAACTTCTGGTGTCTCCTGGTATCCCTTGCCCCATAAAAGCTTATGAATCAAATTTGTATGTAGCACTGCCCCCTTGAGGGCTGCTGGGTTTTTACACTTTTGGATTCTCCTGGGTTACCCATAGCAACTGCATGCAGAATCCTAACAATTTACTTTCTTAGCTCAGTCAATGAACCGTCTAGGGGGTTGTTGTTTTTGTTGCTTTATTTGATTTTGGGATGGGAGAAGGGATGAGTGTTATACTCCAACACCTGAACTATTCACAATGCTGTGGACTTCTATCTGAGAATGCGGCAAGGCTGCAGCTTCATCCTGCTGCTAGATGAATCTGAAATTATGTTCCTTAGTACTTATCTTCAGGGCACTCGCCTAGTACCCCGTTTCTATCCACCAGCTGACACCCGTCTACTGACTACTCTACTCCGGAGTGGCCCCCTTCCTGGTCAGGCCCTTAGGCACGATCCTCTGTACTCACGATACTGCTTTCCAGGTTCTCCAGTGCCTGAACTCCTCCTTGTCAGCTCTCCTGGACCTCTGGGTTCAGCTCCACACTGTGGGGTCACCAGGCCGACTGACTCTGACCATACACCAACCACTGCAGAAGAGGAGGCAGCCGCCACCCTCCTTCCGGGACTCTGCTCACCAGCCAAAGGCCTTGAGCACATGTGCCCCTGGCTTTTTATACTACACCCCACAATGCACTGAGACTGCAGTCTGTGCCAATAAATGGGGCTGTATCAAAGCCTGTGTCCTCATTGGCTAGGTTTCCTCCACTGTCCAATATGCCTCCCCATTGGGCCCATTGGGGACACTCCCTCAGACCACATGAATCACACACTGAGCACATCGAGCAGACCTAACTTACAGATTCTGCTCCCTGTCAAGCAGAGAGAAATATAGAATTTACCTGGTGCTCCTCTGATAGTCAGACAGAGCCAAAAACGAACAAAAATATATTGGGGGCAAACCCTAAACACACAGTTCTAAGGTTGGTGCTGCTATAAGGACCAATATACAAATTAAACCATATAATAGCGCAAAAGCTACACTCACTCTCTAGCACCTTCCTAGGAGGGTGCTACATGTGTAAAGTCAATACTGTCCATGTCCTGGGACCTACAACTGGGTTCTTCCCACCCAGGGCAGAACGATTAGGCAAAGTTCAATTACATAGTGACATAATCTCCTCTCTGGTTCCCACACACAGAGTGACTTAAGGCGCTTTTCCACTGCATGGAACCGAACGGTTCGGCACGCTTTTATGCTTTTCCACTGCTGGTACCGCATGGTATAGTGTCGGAACGGTTCGGTACGGTATGGTACGGCGGCGCTTTTCCATTGCATGGAACCGAACGGTACGGCACAGTACGGCTCTGAAAAAACAGTACCTACTCGATTGTGGTTTCCACAGGTACAATAACTGGTACCATATCCCACAATCCTTTGCATGCAGTCACTACCAGCCACTGATTGGTCAGAGAATCCCACCCACCCCGTTGTTATCCCACCCACATAACTTTAGTACTACTTTAGTGGAAAAGCAAACCGTACCGTACCGAACCGTTCCAACACCGTACCATGCGGTACCAGCAGTGGAAAAGCAAACCGGGCCAAGCAGGGCCGAGTAGAGCCGAGCCGGTACTTGCAGTGGAAAAGTGCCATTAATGGCCCTGGAAGCTGCTCTTTCCTGGTATTTATCTGCCATCAATAGGGGTGGCACCATGAACAACCAGGAATCAGCGGCACCAACCACATGCACATGAATTGTATAAATTACCGGTGCCCAAAGTGCAGAACCATAAGGCATTGCAACACATACAATACAATAAATAATTTAGGTACCTGCCTATATTTTTTAAGGTTAGAGTGTGGGTTAATGTCAAGGTTTGAAGGTGGGTTAGTGTTAAGGTTAAAGTGTGGGTTAATGTCAAGGTTTGAAGGTGGGTTAGTGTTAAGGTTAGAGTGTGGGTTAATGTCAAGGTTTGAAGGTGGGTTAGTGTTAAGGTTAGAGGGTGAGTTAATGTCAAGGTTTGAAGGTGAGTTAGTGTTAAGGTTAGAGGGTGGGTTAATGTCAAGGTTTGAAGGTGAGTTAGTGTTAAGGTTAGAGGGTGGCTTAGTGTTAGAGGGAAGGACTGCAGGGAAGGTTAGTGTCAGCTCCAATATCCTGATGTTGAACGCAAATATATCCCCAGCCTCCCCAGGACAGCAGAGGGAGGAAGCTGCTTTTGAATTCCACATGGCCCATCTAAAGGATAAATGAAGTGGACTTTCTGACACAGTGGCTTTGTTTTCAAGCTAGTGTTAGAAGTTGACGCTTTGATTTTCCTTGTTGCCTGGTGATGCTCTTGAAGAAAAGGCCATTGTGTCAGATTTCTCGTTTGATTCCTTCTAAAAGTCTAGTGTCACCTGTCTCAAACGTTGCAAGGGCAGAAGCGGCGTTGTCTGACTTCTCACCATATGCTTCTCCTAATGATCTCCTAAACCTAATGAGTGGAGCAGATCCTCATCACCTGCATGGGAATGGTGATAATCTTGCCTGGCAGATCAGAAGGGCCAGTGTAGCTGTGGCCTGGAGATTGATCTAAGGGATAGAAAAGAAGACATCTCAGATCAAAGGGCCAGTCTTGATGCGGCCACATGATGCAACAAAAAAGATGATGGATCTAAGACACATCAAGACGCAGCTAGAAGTAAACCAGATTTACTTCACTGACAAGATCCACTAAAACTATGATATATGAAGAACTAGTAATTCCGGATATCTGGGTCTTTAAAGCGGCTGATGTCAAGAGGGAAGCTGTACCATCTTGCTATATATCAAGCTTATGATAGGCAGCAAATGTTGTTTTTCAACAGCCATATCTCTTTTCCTTGAACAGAGAACTGCAGACCATAAACTAAATTCTAGTACACAAAAGTAGATGTAAACCCAATCACTAAAAATCTCATAAAAGCTTTAAATTGTTGTAATTTCAAAAGTCATTGTGAGCATCTCTAAAACTGAAGCTTTAGTTTAAATAATCCCTGGTGATCCTGCCATGAAGGTCCTTGTTCAAGCACTTCCTGTTATAGTATGAGTTAAGGCAGCCCATACATGAGTTTGCTTTTTTTTGCTTAATCAATGCAATGGGTTGAATGAAAAAAATTGACCAGATTCCCCAAGCCATACATTTGAGGTGGATGGGGAAACTTAGCCTTCCACTGAGCCATTGTATTCTAACAGTAGGAAAGCTTCCCCTGTCATCAAAATACATTGTTTTGAAGGGTTTGAGTCAAGTGTTCAAGGATATATTTGAGAGTTAGGTTAAGGGTTCGGAGGTTTAGGTGTTAAGTCATCATTTCCAAAGCTATAAGTGTTGGGGTTTGTGCAGGGTAGGGTCAAGTGTCAGGGATAGGTCAGAGAAAACTAGGAAAGGTTTTTATCAACTTTTGGGTGTTGTAAATTTCTTTACAGAAAATAAATCTACCTTGTGCAAATTTCAATTATAGTAAGGTCAAATATTTCAAAATATAATCCAGTACATGCATATGGTCAATGCTGTGACACACGATTAAATGGAATACAAAGTGCAATAAACTGAGTGTTTTTTTTTTTTTATCATTCAAAGAGGTGTTTATTAGCCCCTGTTCACACTAAGGCGACCTGTGAGGCGACCTGGTCACCTCACAGGTCGCCGTAGGTCGCCTTCCATAGGGAAGCTGCGGACCCATTCTAATAGGAGCGACACAAGTCGCTCCGACTTAGAAAAAGGGTCCGGAGCTTCTTTGGGGCGACCCGGAGGCGACCGCCATAGACTTCAATGTTATGAAGTCCGTGGCGGCCGCTCCGAGGTTGCGGCGCGCTGCTCGCACCGCGACCTCGGAGGTCGCCACCCGAAGTCGGATCGCCCCTATGTGAACGGGGCCTTAAGCAACTTGAAAACATATAGAACAGGTTACAAGGTTATTGTAAAAAACGATTAGAAATATTACAACAATTTACATCATCAGGAAACAAAAAGAAAACAAATAACAATACGTAAATCAGTGAAGAATAGTACAGAGATTAGTTCTAATGTACAGCTAGAGTACTGATCAAGACGCGTTTCGCTATAGTGAATTCAATACATATATTACAACACCTTCACATGGAGGAATCGGAGACAAGACCGGCAACTGGTGTGTTGTTCATATAATAGTATATATATATATTTACTATCATAGTCAATAATAAACTCAAGTATCAATAATCAATGGCACCATGTAACTGTTTAAAGATACAAAAAGTTGTTTGGCAAGCAGGAGTAGGAGTAGATATTAGGATAGGAAAAAAAAAAGGGGGGGGGGAATGGAGTGGGATCAGTTTTAAAAATGTATTCTTGAGCGTGGTTGATAGGTCTAAGTAAAGGCACCTCAATAGAAGGGTACAGCTTTATGAAGCGAGTGTCATAAGAGAAGAGTAAGCATTCGAGAAGCGAAAAATGAACCAAGGGGTCCAAGTCATGTGGAAACATTCAACCCCATCATTTGCCTGGGCCAGAGTTTCTTCCATTTCACAGATCAAGGATACTTTAAACTGAGTGTTTTTAAAACATAAATATCTAAAGCGGAGCAAGGGTTTAAGTGGCATGAACAAAGGGAATGATGAGACCGCAATGAAAACAAAGCATAAAAAGAAAAGTACGTGTCTTTAGAACAATAATAAAAATGCAGCAAGTTGCATAAACTCAAGAGAATTCAGAATACATTCAGAATAGTTATTGAAGTGAAGGACGCAGAGCCTCTGACATAACCCTCTCCATACAATACAGAAAACTTTACTCTGAATTGTATTCTCCTTTTGATCTAAAAAAAAGAAAACAAAAAAAAAAACCCTTTCTCAGAAAAACTTATTGTATCGCCATTGAATCCTCTATTCCTATTTCCACTGTGTTGATGTAACCTATCTCTTGACATTGAACGATTGTTCAAATTGTTTAAAATGTTTCAATAAAAAGGTATTTGACCAAACAAAAAGCTGTACAAGCTAGGACTTAACTCTGGGTGGGTCCCTGAATATGCAATTGGTAAAGGACAGAAACTTAAATGCGGTTGTAAATGGGGTTCACTCGGAATAGAGATCAATCACAGTAAAAATGGATATAGAGGTCCTCCTTTGTTGTTACTAGATGGACTACCAGCAGGAAGAAGAATGTTCTGCATATCCTATATAAATCCTTTGTTATCACTACAGGGATCACCGGCAGGATAAAGGAGGTCCTAATTCCCCTATATAGATCTTTAGTTATCATTGTATGCAGTGGCGGCTGGTGCTCAAAAATTTTTGGGGGGGCACAAAAAGAAAAATGTAATAGGTATTGCTTCGCGGCAAAAAACGCGGTAAAAAAATTGCGTGATTTTGAGGTCATGGTACAGGCAGGGCACAGGTCAATGTACAGGCATGGCACAGGTTAATGTACAGGCATGGCACAGCTCAATGTACAGGCATGATGGCACAGCTCAATGTACAGGCATGATGGCACAGGTCAATGTACAGGCATGATGGCACAGCTCAATGTACAGGCATGATGGCACAGCTCAATGTACAGGCATGCAGCTTCACAAAAAACACACAGTGCGCCGCCACCATATTGTCTAATATCGCCACTTACCGTTAGCTGGGCTGCTGCTGGTCCCTGACGGTCTGTCACACACTGCTGGGAGCCTGGGACTGTGTCTACTCACCCTCCCTGGCTGCGCGGCTGCGCCTACGGACTGCCTGAAGTCGACTGCCGGTCTGTGGTTGGGTGAGCCAGGATTCAGGACGTCTCCTACCGTCCTGGCCGCGGGCGGCTACGGCTCACTCACTCCTCCTCGCCGGTCACGCGTCTCTTCCGATCCGTCCGACTATCAGCTCCTCCTCGCCGGTCACGCTGCTCTTGCTTGCGAGTCGATCGCCGCTCCGAGTCCTCTCTCTCTGCATCGGGCCGCGGGCGGGAACGGAAGGTGATCGTGACGCCGGTGCGGTGCGCCGCCCCCAGGCGTCACGTCACCAGGTCCGATGTTCTCCTGTGATTGGTCCAGGCTGGACTCTGGGCCAATCACAGCCCAGACATCGTTAAAATGGGGTGTGTCGGGGCGCATTGCTCTGCGCCCCGACACACCCCCAGAAGAGCGCCAATCGCCGCCTCTGCCAGGCGAGGGTGGGGTCAAAAACTCTGCAGCTGCAGGGACAGGACGACTGGTTGCAATCGAGGGAAAGATGAATGCAGCCAAGTACAGGGATATCCTGGACAAAAACCTTCTCCAGAGTGCTCTGGACCTCAGACTGGGCCAAAGGTTTACCTTCCAACAAGACAATGACCCTAAGCACACAGCTAAAATAACGAAGGAGTGGCTTCACAACAACTCCGTGACTGTTCTTGAATGGCCCAGCCAGAGCCCTGACTTAAACCCAATTGAGCATCTCTGGAGAGACCTAAAAATGGCTGTCCACCAACGTTTACCATCCAACCTGACAGAACTGGAGAGGATCTGCAAGGAGGAATGGCAGAGGATCCCCAAATCCAGGTGTGAAAGACTTGTTGCATCTTTCCCAAAAAGACTCCTGGCTGTATTAGATCAAAAGGGGGCGTCTACTAAATACTGAGCAAAGGGTCTGAATACTTAGGACCATGTGATATTTCAGTTTTTCTTTTTTAATAAATCTGCAACAATGTCAACAATTCTGTGTTTTTCTGTCAGTATGGGGTGCTATGTGTACATTCATGAGGAAGAAGAATGAACCTAAATGATTTTAGCAAATGGCTGCAATATAACAAAGAGTGAAAAATTTAAGGGGGTCTGAATACTTTCCGTACCCACTGTATATTTCTGCTACTATCACACCTATATGTCTAGGTGTGTATATAAATATATGTATGTGTGTATATATACCACTATACACAAGTTCAGATGTTTTGCCTGCCTCAAAAGAACCCCAAAAAATGCCAAAAAAAAACGCTAGCGTCAAAAAAAAAAAATGCCCAGATGTGTTTTTGCTGGCATTTTTTGGGGGTTTTGGAGGCAGGCAAAACATCTGAACTTGTGCACAGTACCACTATACACAAGGTCAGATGTTTTTCCTGACTGCAAAGAACCCAAAAAAATGCCTTCTATTAAACCGGCAAGGTGTTACAGGAGCGGAGCCAACCCCCTGTCAGAAAGTTTTCTAATACAAACGATCTTTTTTTATGGTTCTGGACATGCTACAGAGCTGAAATTTCACATGTACACTTTTTAGACCCCCCAGATCTGAAATCCAAATCAAAAAATCTCTATTTTTTTTTTTTTAATTTTTTCAATAATTGGCTTTTTTAATCAAAAATGACAATTTTTAAGAACTTTTTTTGTGTGATTTTGTGTCTAGGGGTCTAAACGGTGTACCTGTGAAGTTTCAGCTCTGTAGCATGTCCAGAACCAGAAAAAAAGATCATATAGGTGTTACAGTTAAAGGAGGGTCCCGACCCACATCCCTGTTCTACTGAAAAAACGGAAAATTCCTATCATACTTACCGTAATTTTCCTTTCCTGATAGTCTCCATGGCAGCCTACGTGTGGGTTAACCCCGCCTCCACTCCAAGGGTATAGGACCCCCCTCCCATAAATTTCAGCTCTCAGGTACAGCAGGTGTTCCATATCTTAGCCGAATCCAAGACGAGAGGGTGGGTACTCCGGCTGGCATGGAGACTATCAGGAAAGGAAAATTACGGTAAGTATGATAGGAATTTTCCTTTTTCCTGTCTGTCTCCATGGCAGCCTACGTGTGGGAAATAACTAGCTCACTCCACACGGGTGGGAATGCTTTAACAAAGAAAATTTTAATAAATGCTATTTGCAGACAAAACAGTCAAACCAAAATTAACTGAGGACACAGAAGCAGGCTCTACACAATAGTGGGTCATAAAAGTATTGACTGATGACCACGAAGCCGCTCTGCAAATCACATCTGGAGCCACGTGCCGCGAGGCCGCCCAGGAAGTAGAAATACTCCTTGTAGAGTGCGCCGTCACCGCCTCCGGAGGAGCCAGCCCCTCAGCTCTATAGGCCTGTTGGATAGCTGCCACTATCCATGAAGCGATAGTCCTGGATGAAGCAGGTTTACCTCTGTTCTTTCCCCAGAACAGGACAATGAGGTTGTCAGACTGCCTGAATGGTGCAGTTGCTTGAAGATAAGCTTTCAAGGATTCTCCTACATCCAACGGATGAGGATTGGACTCATTAGATGACCGGAAAGTAGGCAGGACGATCTCCTGATTCTGGTGAAACACCGAGGTGACTTTCGGATTTGAATTCAGCCTGGGTATTAGTACTACCCGATCCGGGAAAAAAGTCAAGAATGGTTCTTTACACCCGAGAGAACTTAATTCAGAGACCCTTTTAACCGAAGTAATGGCTACCAGGAAGACAGTTCGGATGGTCAGGTCCTTGATAGAAGAAGAGGAATCTATGCCCGTTTTTGAGAGGGCATTTAGGACAAGAGGTAGATCCCATTTCGGTAACCTAGGTCTTCTCTGAGGGTTGAGCCTGACTGCTCCTTTGAAGAATTGTTGAATCAGTGGGTGTTGGGCCCACATGACCCCGGAGAAGGCCGACAAGGCCGAAACTTGAACTCTAAGAGTTGCCACTGAAAGGGGCATATCCAGACCAGCCTGAAGAAAACTTAGTATTTCTTGAATCCCAGGGACTGAGGAAGACATACCTTCAGGATATGCAGACTTCATGAATCTTGCCCAGATTCTACAGTATACTCTATTAGTACTTGGTCGTCTAGCATTCATCAAGGTGGAAATGGCTGTAGATGGGCAGCTGAGCGATTCCAACCTTTCCCTCTCAAGAACCAGACCGTCAACCGGAGAATTGCAGGACAGGGGTGCACTGATGTTCCCTGAAGAAGCAAGTCTGGTCTGAGGGGAAGATGGACCGGGTCCCGGTAACGCAGTTGTAGGAGCAGCGGAAACCATGGCCTTTTCGGCCAGAAAGGCGCCACCATCACTATCTCCACATCTTCCGCTTGAAGTCTCTGCAGAAATTTGAGAATGATGGGTACTGGAGGAAAGGCGTAAGCCCTGCTGAACTCCCACCTGTCGGTTAGCGCATCTGTCCCGTAAGCTTGAGGGCATTTGCCTCTCGTGACATACTTCTCCAACTTGTGGTTGCAAGGGGAGGCGAACAGATCGACTTCGGGAGATACTCCCAATGACAGGATCCATTTGAACGACTCCACATGGAGAGACCATTCGTTGTGGTTCAACTGGACCCTGGACAGAAAATCTGCTTGAACATTCTGTGAACCTGGAATGTAAACTGCCGAGATGTTTACTAGGTGAGTCTGGGCCCAGGACATGATCGGGTCTAATTCTCGTAGCAGAGAGAGACTCCGTGTCCCACCTTGTCTCTTCACTTAAGACACTGCCGTGGTGTTGTCCATCCGAATCATTACAGATTTCCCCTCTAGCAGGTGTTGGAAAGATCGAAGACCCTGGTAGGCTGCTCGGAGTTCCAGTATATTGGAGACTGGAGTGTGTCTCTGAAAAGACCATCTCCCCTGTGTCATCTCTGTCAGACAATGAACCCCCCAGCCTGAGTTGCTGGCGTCTGTTGTGATTATAGTCCATGAGACAGGAACCAGAGAGTGACAATTGAGCAGATTCCTGCGTTGCAGCCACCAAAGAAGACTGTATCTCATGCTGGAGGAGTTATGAATGTATTGATCTTTCTCTTCTGTGTTCCATTGTTGTAGGAACCCTTTCTGGAAGGGCCTCATATGCCAGAGAGCCCATTTGACCATTGGAGCCGTGGACACCATGGTGCCGATGATTTTGAGGCACTGGGAGGCTTTCAGCCGAGGAGAAGAAAGAGCCGGAAGGATTCTCTCCCTCACTACCGGTATCTTCTCTAATGGGAGAGAGATTGAATTCTCGACGGTGTCGAATTGCGCCCCAAGATAGACTAGGCGCTGAGTGGGCTCCAGCTGACTCTTTTGTAGGTTTAGCAGCCTGCCAAACTCTTTGAGGGTCGATATGACCTGATCTCTGTGTGCCAATAACTGATCCTTCTCTTGAGACAGTAGCAGAAGATCGTCTAAGTAATGATGTAGACGTATACCTTTCAATCTTATGAAGGCTACCACTGCTAGAAGAACTTTGGTGAATACTCTGGGCGAGGTAGACAGGCTGAAGGGTAGGCAAATGAATTGTAGATGCTGATTCTGAACACAGAAGCGGAGATATTTGTGGAAGTTGGTTGCCACAGGTACATGAAAGTATGCATCTTTCAAATCTATTGAGGCGAGCCAATCTTCCGGCAGTACTGCCTTTTGAATAGTTGAGAGTGTTTCCATCTTGAATTTTTCGTTCTTTATGAACTTGTTCAGGTATGTGAGATCTATAACAGGCCTCCAGGCCCCGTTCTTCTTCTGGACTAAGAAGAGGGGTGAGTAAACCCCTTGAAATTTTTCTTGTTCTGGAACTAGAGCTACCGCTCCTTGAGCCACCAAAGCATCTACATAGGCGAGCAAGACTTCTCTTCTCTCTTCTAGACAGGGCAAATGAGTTGAGATGAATCTAGCCAGAAATTACCATCTGTGGCCTGTAGAGACCGTCCTTACGGTCCAAAAGTTCGTGATTGAGGCCGCCCAGACATGCTGAAAATGGAGAAGACGTGCCCCCACCTGACATGCCTGAACTGGCCCAATCTCAAAAAGATTTAGTGGAATATTGTCCAGCAGGCGCTGGATTTTTTGATGACCTCCGAGTAGAGGATTGACCACCTCTCCAGTTTCTTCGGAAGTCTCTATTAGGCTTGTAAGAGCGTGCATCTCTTGATCTCTCCGTGTATTGCCTCCTAGGTTGAGGCTTCTTCTGACCAAATAATCGTCTGTCCTGCGGGAGGAAGCCTGACTTTCCGCCAGTAGCCTTGGCAATGGCGCTGTCTAGTTTATTTCCAAAAAGGGAAGTACCCTCAAAAGGGATCTTACACCATGCTTGTTTAGAGGCTGGATCCGCAAGCCACGGGCGAAGCCACAAGGCCCTTTTTGCTGTCACTGAGGATAGCATCAATCTGGACAGAAGACGCAGAACATCGATAGATGCTTCTCCTAAAAATACTGAAGCCAACTTGAGTTCATGAATAGGGGAGCTTTCTACGGCTTCTTCCGAGAGACTTCCAAGTTTAGATTCTATATCGGATAACCCAGACTTCCATGGCTTTAGACATCGTTGCTAATGCCATAACGGGTTTGCAGGCCGCGCCGGCCGTCACAAAGATCCTTTTTAGGTCCAGATCTATTTTCCTATCCAAGGGGTCTTTGAAAGAGTCCGCGTCATCCAGGGGCAAAGTGACATGCTTTGCTAATCTTGTAACTGCCGCATCCACAAGAGGAGCAGATTCCAGACGGGCGACATCTTCAGGTTTAAAGGGATATAATTTCCCAAGTTTGGAGGATAAGGAAGACTTACTATCCCCTTTACTCCACTCTTCAGTAATCACCTCTTGTAATTCAGAGAGGGAAGGGAAGTTGACACGCTCCTTACCAAGGTGCTTGAAGAACTTCCGCTGCTTTTTCTGGGGAGACACAGGATCCTCCCATCTTAGAGCTTCTTTAATGGCTCTGATCAGGGGTGAAACCAGGGCGAACTCAAAGCCGCCCACAGCCCCTTCTTCTTCCGAATCACTGTCAGATGATTTTGCAGAAGTAATGCTCAGTTGAGAGGGGCCTTGATCTTCCTGCACTTCCGCTGGAGAACTAGATGTGGTGGGACCAGGTGGTGGGACTGTACCCCATTCTTTCAGGGACTGTTGTACTATTCTCTTCACTAGAGATTCCAATCCTTGGTCCTCATGCTGTTTGAGCAAAACATGGCTCACATAGGGACTTGTCCTCCGGGACATATGCCCCACAACCCCAACAGGCTCTCTGGTATGTGCGGTGACTCTGGTGTTGTTTATGGTGTCTGGGGGAGGAATTAGAGCGTCTCCCTTGCTGCCTACTCCCTGATGGAGATTCACGGCGTTTAGATCTGGAGGATGAACTCCCACAAGGTCTGACAGGGTCTCTTTCTTGTGGTAAATCAGGCCTGGAAGAGCTGATAAAAAAAAAAGAGAAAATCGGGGAGACACTGGATTTAGCCATGACCTAGGGACCAGCAAGCCCTCCCCGCCCCCCCCTCTGAAAAATGCCAGCACCCACCTGTTGTGAGAGGGCTGGCCACAGGAGGGCGGTGATGCAGGATCCATACTTCAGGCCAAACAACCAGACTGATAAGAAAGGTAATACACATCAGACACCATGTCAGTGATACATTGTGAGGTAACAACCATCCGCCCCCCCCCCCCTACAGTCAAGTCTCCATTGCACATACCTGTAGCAAGGAATCCAGAGACACTGGGAAGCTGCCGCAACGCCCACAGTACATTCCCAAAGTACAGGGGAATCGTCAGCTGTTTAAATCTCCCGCCGGGGGGGGGGGGGGCGTGGCTTGCCGGCACCAGAGATGGCCGCTTGAGTCTGTACTCCTGAGGGGATAGAGGAGCTGTTCCAGCGACGTTCGCCCGCCGACACCCGCAGCGCCTCACAAACCGGCTCGGAGGACTCCCACTGACAGCCTGCCCGCGATGTCCCGCAAAAGAAAGGACGACCATCGGCCGAAAAAGCTGACGGCCTTCTTCTCTCGGCCTCCGCCGCAGGTCCCTTCCCGCCAAGATGGCGCCGGCGCTCCTGCAGTCTTCCTCTCCGCACAGATACCGGAGGACATCGGGATCCCTGCTGAGGTACTGCCGCCCCAGACTTCCCCATCCTCTCCCACCAGACCAGGAGACTACTCCCCAGCCTCCTCTAGCCCTGCGAAAGCCCGCATGAGATTAGAGATGCAGCCCCCGGGTCCCTCACACTGCGGCCTGGACACTAGCCTCCTCTCCATCCCCACAATGCAGGCCTCATTTGCTGACTTCCCCACCACAGGCCAGCCTGTTCTGGACACTACTTTAAAGGACATGTTGCTCTCCTTTCAATCCTCCCTATTTCAGAACTTGTCCTCCTTATTTGGCAAAATTGCCTCAGATGTGCAAGGGATGGATCACAGGCTGGGCTCTGTGGAGGCACAGATGGCTGACTGCACTGACACCATTAACGACATCATTGACACTTGTGATGAGACTAGAGATGAACAACACTG
This sequence comes from Pelophylax lessonae, assembly GCF_965119305.1. Lineage (NCBI taxonomy): Eukaryota > Metazoa > Chordata > Amphibia > Anura > Ranidae > Pelophylax > Pelophylax lessonae. Next base: position 169,263,176 of record NC_138780.1, read on the forward strand.
GATTAAGGCTAAACTGGCAGACTTAGAGGACCGCTCTAGACGTAATAATGTGAAACTGCGTGGTATTCCTGAGTCTGTCCCTCAGAGCGAGCTCCACAACTATGCCACCTCCCTTATGGCGGCAATGCTCCCTGACTGTTCAGCTATGGACCTCACTATTGATCGCATTCACAGGCTGCCCAAGGCGTCCCATCTTGCCGACTCTGTGCCACGGGACACCCTTATGAGAGTGCACTTTTATCAGACTAAAGATCATCTCCTGGCTGCATCCCGTCTCCAACGCACGCTCCCAGCCCCATATGAGGGGATACAACTATTTGCAGATCTGTCCAAATTCACACTCCAACTGCGGAGGCAACTTAGCTCCATCACCAAAGCATTGATGAACCACATTATACCCTATAAATGGAAACACCCGGCGACTATCCTAGTTACCAAAAATGGGATCCCCCATACCATCTCCTCCCTGCATAATGGTATGCGACTCCTCAACTCTTGGGGTATCGTACCCACCCCTCCAAGGGATGAACCTATGCAAACCATGTCCTCTGGTACCCGCCAGCCCAGGAACCCCCCCGTTGGGGACACCCGCCAGCGCCCATGACCATCATGTGTAGCGGGCCCATGAAGCTCCAGAGATCTCCTCTACCCCACTCTCAGGAATTCTTTGAAAAACTCTTCCCCCCGATCCACTGGTAGTGCACTAAGGCAGTGTCTCCTACCGGTGTTGTCTGTTCACGGATCGTTGTCATCTATCTACATTCTAAGTGCAGTTATACAAGCATTAGTTCCGTGTTAATCCCAGGAAACGACGCTACCTGCTCATAATTGTCCCCCAGCCTTACAGACGCAACCACAGGGGCGTCCTCTATAGCGTGCTTTTCCTGCTTCTACGAAGTTACTGATCTGTTGTTTTGCTTGTTCTTTTCTTTTTTTTCTTTTGTTGTGTTGTTTTTGCAGCTACTGGTACACGCGCGCTTTGTTCCAGCGCCTTGGGCAGCGACGATCCCTTACCAACCAGGCTCTAAGTGATCCGCTGGACTTGATCACCCACGTCTCTCTTCGGAATCCATCCTTTCAACTGTGAGTAACTATACTACACTATCCACCTAGCCACCTCCAAAACATGCCTATCACGATTCTATCTCTCAATGCACGGGGACTGAACCACCCAGCCAAACGTAAATCGCTATGGTCAACTGCCATAGCTCACCATAGTGACATTCTTTGTGTCCAGGAGACCCATTTCTCACGATCACCGTTACCATACTGCCACCACAAGAACTTTCCACACGTTTTCCACTCATGCTTTAATGCCAAGCAGCGGGGGGTGATGATTGCTGTCAGGGACTCTGTTTTGTTTCAGCAACACCACCTTACAGAGGATGTTAATGGCCGCTTCCTTATTCTCGTCTGCTCTATTAACAATGTGCAATACACAATCCTCAACGTGTATGCACCCAACCAGCGACAGATAACCTTTCTATCCAAGGCTCTTAAAGCCGCTGCCAAGGATCGCAAGGGACATTTAATTGTTTGCGGAGATTTCAACATAGTTCCTGATGTGACTTTAGACTCTACTGCCCCCTCCAAACGCCACAACTCCCAGCTGAAAAACCTACTTCATTCTCACGACCTACATGATGCGTGGCGGTGTCAGCACGCTGAAGAGCGTGACTACACGTATTTTTCCCCGAGCCACAATACCTACTCCAGGATTGATTTATTTTTGCTAGATAAGTGGTTATTGCAAAATGTTTTGTCTTCTGAGATCCACACAATAGCCTGGTCGGACCATGCTCCACTGACACTCACCCTGTCAGACAAATCGACCCAATCCTCCCATTTCATTTGGCGCACCAACAACTTTTTACTCCAACAACTTCATGTGGTCTCCTACATTTCTGACCAACTCGACCAATTTTTTGAATGCAACCAGCATTCTGTATCCGACCCGGCTGTGGTGTGGAACGCCCACAAAGCGTTTGTTAGAGGGCTCCTTATTCAGGTGGGCTCTGGGGAAAAGAAAAAGAGAACCGCCCGTGTGGACTCTCTTCTTTCTTCTATAGCTGACCTGGATGAGTTGAATATGCGGCACCCTGATTGTAAACACAAATTACAGCTTACTACTATGCGACAGGAATTGAGAACTTTATTGCTGGTGGACTTTGAACGCTTCCACCGCAGATGCCTGGCGGCCTCATATTCCACCTCTAATAAAGCTGGGAAGAGCATGGCACAAAAAATTAGGGGGCAAAGAGTCAAAACTAGGATAGAATACTTACACAACCCCACATCCTCTAAAAAAGAATACAATCCACAAGACATAGCAGACGCGTTCAGTGTATACTACGAGGCCCTCTATAACATTAACCGAGACCCGAACACTCATCAGCCCTCTAAGGAAGAGATCGATAAGTTTCTGGCTGCAGTCTCACTCCCCATCCTCTCTACAGCACAATTGGCACTCCTTAATACCCCGTTCACGACACAAGAAATAGCAGACGTCATATCGGCCCTGCCAGCCAACAAATCCCCTGGCCCTGATAGTTTGTCGGGCGAATACTTTAAACGCTTCTGTTCCGTCCTCTTACCCCATATGCTACCTGTCTTTGTCCAAGCTGCCACCTCATCTACATTTCCCCCTGAAATGCTTCAAGCCTTGGTCATCACCCTCCCGAAACCGGGGAAAGACCCTACCTCTCCTCAAAACTTCAGGCCAATATCCCTATTGAATATAGATGCCAAAATTTACGCCAAATTGCTCGCTAACAGGATCAAAACAGTCCTTCCCTCCATTGTCCACCTGGATCAAACGGGATTTACACCCTTCCGCCAGGCTTCAGATGCTACCAGGCGACTCATTAACATCATCTCCCAGGCTGAGACCTCTCGAACGCCTTCTCTGCTTCTATCGTTGGATGCGGAGAAGGCGTTTGACAGGGTCCACTGGGACTATCTCAGAGCTGTTCTGACCAAATTCGGATTCCAAGGCCCTATCCTAACAGCAGTTCTTGCGCTATACTCCACACCTTCTGCGAGAGTTTACACCTCCAACATGTTGTCCCGGCCCTTTAATATCACGAATGGCACTCGCCAAGGATGCCCGCTGTCCCCCCTGATCTTTAATTTACTCATGGAACCGTTGGCAGCCCATATACGCTCTAATCCCCTTATTTCAGGGTTCCAGTTCGGCGCGGTTACCCACAAAATTAGCTTATTTGCGGACGACGTGATAGTACTGCTCACGAATCCTACGACGTCCCTACCTGAAACGTATCGGATCCTTCAATGGTTCAGCGACGTATCTTATTATAAAGTCAACGTGACGAAATCCACCATACTTGATCTACATCTTGACCTAACGACTAAATCCATCCTACAACAAAACTTCCCGTTCTCATGGGCAGACCATTCCATCCCATACCTTGGAACACACTTGACCAAATCGGTTAAATCCCTTTTCAAGTACAACTATGCCCCTTTCCTTGCCAAAATGCAATCTGAACTCCAATCGCTCCAACACCACGAATTTTCTTGGTCAGGTAGACTAGCGGCGTTTAAAATGATGATTCTCCCCCAGCTGTTGTACTTGTTCCGCACGTTACCTATCCCCATACCCGCCTCGTATTTTACATCCTTACAATCAATTTTGAGAGCCTATATGTGGCAACATAAGAAACCGCGATGTGCACACTCACTTCTGACCAAACACCGTCTTGTAGGGGGAACGGGATATGTTGACTTCCAAGATTACTATCTCGCTACATTGACAACCCAATTGAAGGACTGGTTCCGCTCCTCGCCCGCTACTAGCTGGGGTCAAATCGAATCCACCCGCTCACCCAAATGGTCGTTACGTACTTGGTTACTGAGCGCCCCCTTTGGCCCCAAACTCCCGACGACCTTCTCTCCCACTATGGTAGCTTCACTAGCTGCGTGGCGTAAACTCCTACCTTTGACTGACACCTTCCCAAACAAAATCCCAATACCCGTACCACTGGAAATCGTATCCCTGTTAATCCCTGATATTTCTGTCAGCACATGGCAGACTCATGGCATTATAACGCTGCAAGCTCTTTTTCACGACAGAGTCTTGAAATCCTTCCCATCCCTACAACAGGAATACAACCTCCCCCCATCAACGCTCTTTACTTATCTCAGAATTAAACAATTTTTCTCTGCCTCTCCCTCCCCGATGTACGACCTTCCGACATGCATATGGAAATTCCTGAACAATCACTCCACCTCATCAAAGGGCATTTCACTGATTTACTCGACCCTACATGACAGGTCCACATTCTCCAAATCTCGTCCTCTCCTACAATGGGAGGCGGACCTGAAGCAATCTTACACACCTTGCCAATGGAAAACGGCACTCCGTCATGCATACAAACACACAAAATGCTCAGCGCTTTGGGAGCAAACAACCAAGATTACCCTTCGTTGGCACTTGACACCATCCAAGTTGGCTACGTTCTACAAATCTACTTCCCCACTCTGCTGGAGACTATGCGGTCACACAGGTGATATATTTCATATCCTATGGGACTGCCCACTCCTACGACAGTACTGGCTAGATATATTTAACAAGTTAGGGGAGATCACACACATCTCAGTGGCACCCTCCCCAGCCCTTGCCCTACTAAACCTTACGATAGAGAACTATCCTCACGATTCTAGACACATAGTTACCCATGTGCTCCTGGCGGCCAGATTGACTATTACCAGGAATTGGAAAGGTTTACATCCCCCCTCTGTTCAATCTGTCTTGGACATGGTCCAAACCCATTGTACATATGAGCTGATGTTTGCCTCCAGCAGAGGGAATTACTTACAGTCCCTCTCTGTGTGGCAACCATGGTTAGGTTGGTATCGCTCACTCACTAAGCCTGCTCTTCCGTGAACTTTATATGGTCCTATACGGTGAACCTAAACAAGTCCTACTGTTTGTATGATGATTCCATGTTCTTGTATGACAATACCGTTTGTTTAGTTTGACGCCTTTAAACCTGTTGGCACTGTTATATCTCAATGCTTGGAACATTATGTATGTTACATGTATTTTCTTTCTTGTATTTGTGAAAATCAATAAAAACCTATTGAAAGTAAATCTCCCGCCGGAAGGACGTCAGCGGTGATGCGGTCACTGACGCTACTGCGCATGCGCGAGCCAAGCCTCGGCTTCGTTCACGACGCACTGCGCATGTGCGGGACCACGAAGCGTCTACCGATTGGACGCTAGAAGCAGAGGAGGAAGAGGAAGGGTTTGCTGGAACGCAGGAAGCGTTCCAGCACCATTGGGCCAAACAAACATATTGTACAGCGATATAAAAGAGACAGACAAAGTGCACATAAATAACAAATACCGCTGCCATGAAGGGATGCAATGCGAATCTTCAGACCCATGTCAGAAAATGCTGATCAAGCTTCAGTCAACCGCAGAGAGCAGGGGATTTTAAATGTCACTCACCCGCCCGTGGCTGGGCTCTGGACATGCAGACGCCATCCAAAGTATCCTAAGGTAAGCTGAACGTAGTAAGACATCAGAAGTGTAGGTCCTTGGAGGAGGACAAAAAATGGAACACCTGCTGTACCTGAGAGCTGAAATTTATGGTAGGGGGGTCCTATACCCTTGGAGTGGAGGCGGGGTTAACCCATACGTAGGCTGCCATGGAGACAGACAGGAAATTATCTTTTATCCTTTTTTTTTCATGGTTCTGGACATGCTACAGAGCTGAAACTTCACATGCACACCTTTTAGACCCCACAGATACTAAATCCAAAGTCAAAATAAAAAATCTCTCTTTTTTATTTTTTATTTTTTTTTTCAATAATTGGCTTTTTTATCAAAAATGACAATTTTTAAGAACTTTTTTTGTGTGATTAATAGTTAATGGGGCATGACCCAGAACCCTAGGCACTTTTTAGGGGCATTTATAGGGTTTTGGGGCTTCAAAATGGTGTTTTTTGATTACCGAAGTTCGGGTCCCATTGATTTCAATGGGGTTCTGAAATCCGGGCCGAACTTTCGGGAAGTTCGGATGTTCTGGCCGAACCGAACTTTTCAAAAGTTCGATCATCCTTAGTTATCATTGGAGGGATAGCAGCTGAATGAAGGAGGTCCTGATTCCTCTATATAGATCTTTAGTTATACAGGGATCACCAGCAGGAGCAAGAAGGTTCTGATTCCCCTGTATAGATTTTTAGTTATTATTGGAGGGATCACAGCAGAAGGAAATATCTCCTGTTCCTTTGTAAAGATCTTTAGTTATCACTAGAGGGATCACCAGCCGGAGGAAGGAGGTCCTGATTCCCTTATATAGAGCTTTAGGCCCCTTTCACACAGCCCGGCTGTCAGACGGACTCCGTTTATCTCAGCGGGGGATCGATCCACCGATCCCCTGCTGAGCAGGAGGATGACAGCTGTTCTCCCCACTGTGTGCAGAGACACAGCTCTCAGTTCCCCATACATCTCAATGGGGGAGTCGGATGGGAACGGACCGTCGGTCCATCTGATCCGATCCACTGGACGGATTGGAAAATAGGGTTTCCATCCGTCCAGATTTAAAAGATCAGATCACATGTCAGCGGACTGACATCCGATGCCCCATAGGGATGCATGGGGGGACCGTTCAGATCCGCCAAAAAAACGGACAGGTGGATCTGAACGGTCCGCCTGTGTGAAAGAGCCCTTAGTTATCATTGGAGGGATCACAGAAGAGGGAATGATGGCCTGTTTCTCTGTATTGATCTTTAGTTATCAATTCAATAGAGGGATCACCAGCAGGAGCAAGGAGTTCCTGATTCTCCTATATAGTTCTTTAGTTATCAATGGAGGGATCACAGATGGAGGAAGGAAGTCCTGATTCCTCTATATAGCTCTTTAGTTAAAGAGGGATCACCAACAGAAGCAAGACAGTACTGATTCCCCTATATAGATCTTTAGTTAAAGAGGAGCCAGCAGTCAGAGCAAGGAAATCCTGATTCCTCTATATAGATCTTTATGTATAGAGAGTTCAGCAGCAGAAGGAAATATTTTTCCTCTATATACTGTAGATTTGTAGTTATCATTGGAGGGATAGCCAGAAGGAGGTCCTGGTTGCTCTATATAGACAGAGGAGATATAGTTAGACCTCATTTATGGCGCTTTTCCACTGCATGGAACCGTACCGGTTCGGCCCGCTTTTGTGCTTTTCCACTGCGGAACCGCATGGTATAGGGTCGGAACGGTTCGGTACGGTACGGTATAGGTTTGCTTTTCCACTGCATGGAACCGAACGGTACGGTACGGTACGGCTCTGAAAAAACAGTACCTACTCGATTGTGGTTCCAACAGGTACCAAACTGGTACCATATCCCACAATCCTTTGCATGCAGTCACTACTAGCCACTGATTGGTCAGAGAATCACACCCACCCCGTTGTTATCCCACCCACTTAACTTTAGTACTACTTTAGTGGAAAAGCAAACCTATACCGTACCGTACCGAACCGTTCCAACACTATACCATGCGGTACCGCAGTGGAAAAGCAAACCGGGCCAAGCAGGGCCGAGTAGAGCCGAGCCGGTACTAGCCGGTACTTGCAGTGGAAAAGTGCCATACTATGTCCAGTTCTAGAGACAACACAAAGATATTGGTAAGATTGAAAGATGGGAAAAGAAAATGATGAAAAGTGCGAGGAATACAATATATCAGAAGTACGGTCTTGAGAAAAGAAGGGTAAGGGGGCACATGATTGAAACCTTTAAATTAGATTAAAGGTATGAATAAGGTTCAGGAGGGTGATATGAAACTGGAATAAAGAATATGCAAATGGACCGTTAGTGAATTTAAATATGCTTGGGAGAAATATAGATCCAATCTCAGACAAAAAAAAAAAAACATTAAAAAACAAAAAATAAATATAAAAAAAAAGAGGCAGACTCCATCGACCACTTGTTTTTTTTCTGCCATCACTCTTCAACATATTTATGATTGAAGCCATTTGAGCTTGTAAAGTGAACTCCTGCCGCTCCGCTCTGGCCCGTTTCTTGATTCTGTTTTTTGCTGCCCTTTAACCACCTGTAACCGACTCCATGTGCCCCATGTCCACATCTGCATGTATTGCTGAGTTTACAGCAATCACTTGTGCCATCCTTCCCTTGTGTTACTTGGCATAATATCCAGTAGAGCCTGTACTGGAACTACAAGAGCCACCTGTGTAATCTCTGTCCCCATCGGGTACAAGAAGATGCTGGGGAAGTATGGAGGCTTTCTTTGTAACCTCTTCTTCAAAAAATGCCATTAGTTGACATGCTGATCCAATGGTTATAGTACATTCTGAGTTACAGTCTCAGAACAAATACAAAGATTAGAAGTTTTTGTTCATGCTGACTTTTCTAATCTGCATGCTTGTTACAAGTATCAGACTACTGAAACCAGAGACAGCCAGGCAAATAACATTTACAAAAGGTCAGCAACGTTGGCTTACCTTTTTCTCTCAATACAGGTTTCCTTTAATACGAGGTGGCTAAACATAAGCATAGAGAAAGAAGTTCAGGAGTAGAGTGTTACAAACTTAGGTAAAAAGACTTGTGGGGCCTAAGGGCTCTTTCACACGGGCGATCCGATCAGATCCGCCTGTCAGTTTTTTAGACGGATCTGATCGGATCCTCCATGCAGCTCTATGGGGCAGCGGATGTCAGCGGAGGCACCTCCGCTGACACCTGCTGCCATCCGTATCCGATCCTGTGCTTGAAATCTGGACGGATGGAAACCCTATTTTTCCATCCGTTCAGTAATTGGATCAGATCGGATGAGAGCGGACAGGCGGTCCACTCTCATCCGATCCCCCATAGAGAGCAGCGGGGGCTGAGACACCTCCCTCTCCGCACTGCAAGCGGAGACGGAGCTGTCATCCGCCGGCTCAACGGGGATCGCGGATCGATCCCCGCTGAGCAACACGGATCCGCCTACGGAGGCGGACCATTTGAAAGAGGCCTAAGGGCAATGACAGTGTTATAAACAAAGACAAAACCATCACAGCAGAGCATATAGGAAAGTAAAAGCACCACCTGTACACCAGGCAATTAATTGGTGCAAACATCTGGGTTGTCATCCCTGCCCTAGACAATTATGCGCTTCCAGCTTTGTGGTAACAGTTTGGTGAAGGCCCTTTTCAGTTTAGAGCCCATTCACATTAGCGCGACTTGTCAGGCGACTTGTCAGCCTGACAAATCGCGCTCGGTCGCGGTCCATTGATTAGCACAGGAGCCGTTCTAATAGGAGCGACACAAGTCGCTCCGACTTAAAAAAAGGGTCCTGTACTACTTTGGGGCTACCTGGAGGCGACTTGCATAGACTTCCATTATGTGAAGTCTCTGCAAGTCGCGGTGCACGCGACTTCACAGGTCGCCCCCCCCAAAGTCGCGTCACGCTAGTCTGAATGGGCTCTTAAAGAGGTTGTAAACTCGTTTTTTTTTTTTTTACACCCTGCAAGAGAAAGACATAATGAGCTAGTATGCAATACATACTAGCTCATTATGCAATACTTACCTTAGAACGAGCCCCCGCCGTGCCACTCACTCACCTCTATGACGGGCGACATGTCCAGTCGCCCGTCTTCTGGGATCGCGGCATCCGGCCATCTGATTGGCCGGAGCCGCGGTGACGTCACTCCCGCGCACGCGCGCGGGAGCCGACAGTCACGGCACGGGGCTCTGAAGGAACGTCACGATGGGCCGTTCCTTCAGAGCGCATGCGCCAGTGACGTCACTGGTGGCATGTAAGGTACATATCTCCTAAACGGTACATGTTTAGGAGATATTTACAGTACCTATAGGTAAGCCTTATTATAGGCTTCCCTATAGATACAAGTTGTAGAGGAGGGTTTACTTCCTCTTTAAGCATGATTGCACCCTGTGTACAAAATCAGCTCCAAAAAGACATGAATTGATGAGTTTGATGTGGAGAAACTTGAGTAGCCTGCGCTCGAGTCCTCACCTCAACCCTTCTAAACACCTTTGGGGTGAACTGGGACACCAATTTTGAGCCAATTCTTCTGATCCAATGTCATTACCTCATATTACTCTTTAGGATGAATTGACACAAATTCCCCACAGACAAACTTGTGTCTTTCTTGTTGGGTGCCAAGCAAGAGTCAGATGAAAAGCCTAAGGTGGGTTCTTCTAGGCTACGCTAGGCACCTTCTACAGGGTCACTTTACTACTCATGTCAAAACAAGAAAATTGTCCCGCGGGACTTTGTATGAGGTACGTGCTCAGTGGCTGGAAATAAATAACATGCACAGTATATGAATAAATCAATAATTGATTTTATTGTATTATATACATAAAAATGGCAACGTATGCTCAATGGCACATAATATAGCTCAATAGCTCAAATACAGATGACATGTAACATGAATAATATAATATCACATTTTGGTAGACATGTTGGTGTAACCTCTTGCTTTGCAGTAGAATATATATTGTGAGCTGACGCGTTTCAGGAGAACATCTCCCTTCTTCAGAGATCAATATATTCAAGGTGTCTCTACAGTATGCAATAGGGATGGAATTTGAATAAAAAAAGGTTCAGTAAAATAATGAGAGCTAAAGGAGTACTAAATACTCACAGATCAATGAAGCTCAAATGGCAAAAATTAACTCCTATATGGCAGCGGTGCGTTGTGTCTAACCCGGGAGCTGAGGGGTCCCAATGTGACAGCAACCAGAGAGGGGGGTCCATGGCAGGCATGTATGTGTGAAAAAGTTCCCACCTTTCCCTTGTCGGGGTTATTGGGGGTTGATTAAAATAATAATAGGTAAAAAGAAAAATGATTTTAAAAGCCATGTATATTTCATATTATGCATATAAGAGATTCTGAACAGGATGGCGTCCATCTTGTTTTTAAGGTGAAACAAAGTTCATATATATACTTGTTAAACAAAATGTCTCTCACAGGTTTACAAAGGGTCTATGGTTTCAACAGAGATCTTTGTATTTCTATGTAATCGTAAATAAGATTTCTTTTGACATCTCGATCAGATAAAATTTAGTCAGTCTGACGCTATGTTAAAGGGGGGGATATCTCAGTCTGTCTATAAGTATATAACAATGGACAATACCCCAGTATATTCTAGCAGACATTTAAAGATGAACCATATAAGTTTTTATAGATACATTATCATATGTGAGAAGATATTAGCCATAATTATGTCATTATATTATGTAAGGCATATACATATATATTTAGGAATGTTATATCACATTTTGGGTTTATATTCTCAGTAATAATCTTACTTAGAATTCTTTTTCTAATAAGTGTAAGGACATATGTATCTCGTCACTAGTTGCCTCATTTCAGAGAAGTCTAGTCTAAGTGCTCAAGGTGTTGTAAATCCTACAGGCCAGACATCTTAATTGACAGTGTAAGACATGGTCAAAGAAGTAATGGCTATTCACTAGCCAGAGGTCAGAGAGGTCATCAGATAAGGACATGGTGGTAAAAGTGTTAAATACAAAATCTAATGAACGGTACAATACTGCCCTCTGGAGGCGAAATACCAGGTGCAGTCTTGAGATAATTTGAGATATTCCAATATAAAAATATGATATTGTGTTAAATAATATAATTATTGGAATGGCATTACTTGCCAAGGTTAATGATGGAGATACAGGTGGACATTTATGTATGTACTGGGAGTCTAGACAAAGTTTTATGTTGTGTTATATGATTAATCTCACATATAGAGAAATCATCCTTAACTTTATTATCCAGTATGGGGTTAATTATCAAAAGAGGTGTGTCTCTGACCTCACTAGTTTAGGTATAGAATATCCCATCCAATAGGGATAATGTTTCATCCCTCTGGGTTTTACTTATGGTAATTTTTATAGCTCTTTGTTCTTACCATATAAAAGACCAACCCAGATATGAGATACAGATCACTTTACACTACTGACAACACACCTCACACTTACACCACACACGCTATTAGATTCCTTAACAGACTCATCCAGACATACTCCATATTTGTCCAATCATTCATCTGAAACTTGGAGGAAACTCCTCCCTCACTGGCATCCATCTTAGGACTCTGGTAACACCATCTTAAGTGTGGTAATTATGCCTTGCTGTATTATTTGATTTTATTCAACAATTTGTTTATTCTTTCCTTATATGTTTTATATTGCATATTTAAGGGTAATGAGATTACAATCCCAGCCGTATAAGCCATGGTATATTTTTCTCTAAAAAGCTGATTTTTGTTTTTATACATTTTTATTAATATCAGATTCAGTGCATTATTTGCAATTTTAAGTCTTCCGTTTTGCATGGCTTATTCTCATTTCATCTGCAGTGGAATGACTTTGGCTATGTGATTACGCAAACCATTGTAGTCTGTTTATATAGAACATTGATTTATGGCTTATGCTATACCTGGGAAGAAATGGTAATCTTGCTTTCATTTTGTTTTGGTTTCACTTTCATTTTGTTTCAGTTTCACTTTCATTATTGAGCTAAACATCACATTGCATTGATTATTTGAAGTTAGTATTTTATGTAGAGTTATTTGTTTTGTGTCACTTCCTGTTTGATCATATATTGTGTTTACATGTCTGGCGAATAAATATTTTTATATATATTCCACACTGTAGACTGTACTCACTAAGATTGGTATATGCTTTTAAAAAGAAATTAATCAATTAAAAAGAATTCTCGACATTGATTTATGGCAATAGGTGAAGACTCTCCTTTTTCATAGATCTTTGCTTATTAACCATAAATACACTGCTATATTCAGAGCAGTATAAATATTCTGACATAAGTACGAGCGCAAGATATTTATTATTAAATATTCTTACATATAATGGAGGCCCCAGCGAGATAATTATTGATTTCTTACATATGCCAATCATAAATATTGATCAGGTGACATAATCAATAACTTTGAAAAAAAAAAAAAAAAAATTTTTTTTTTGGATTTTTTTTTTTTATTAATTATGAATGTAATAGAAATGCCTTAAAAATGTTTATAGCAGGTAATGTTCACGCTGCCAACTCTGGCAAGGTGTGAGTCCCTGGTGGTAATGACACAACCCCAGTAGATTTGGCACAGGTCATAAATGTGTGGAAACACCTCTCTGAGTCTGATATGGTGTAATATGTAAATGCTGGTTAGAATCATATATCAAAATCCTCAGACGTCGGGCCAATAAAGGGCATCTGACATGGGTAGAGGACAACCTGTATGTATGAACTCACCAATAAGCTTATTTAACACCAAAAGACATCAGGAAGTGTAATCACATACTTTTTGGTCATGGCCAATCTTACTGTATCTTTATGAGGAACTGCACCAGAAGGCTCAGCAAAAAGGAGTTTAGTAAAGTTTCAATCTCCACTCCAAATAAATGAGAGAATGAGATTAGGAACCTCCTTGAGCAGGTGAAAGTAACCTCTATTGGGACACATCAGTTAAGAGAATGTAGCGTGAAACTGCAAAATAAAGTAGAATTGTGGCAGAAGTCTTATCAAGTAAACTGTAATGAAAGTAACCATTTGAAAGTGAAATGTAAATGATTAATGCAATAATTAGGAAGTTTGAGCAAGGAAAAATGTTTTCTAGCAAAAGTTGCCGAGTAATCAGCAGCGGAAAATTTAAAAAAAATAAAAATAAATAAAAATGTAACAGTTCAATTCATGACAGGAACTCATCAGTAAATACATAGCAGAGTTCCAAAAGGTCATGGTGTACATGCATAAGGGTAATGCTTAATTAGTCTTGCATTTTAAATATGAAATAATTATTCATAGACCCAGATATGATTCCCAGTCTTTTGGTTATGACCCAGACAAGGGGTGGAATCAGGCAAAGAGTCCATGTCCTACCCCAGCCATCTTCCAAATATAGGAGGGCAGAAATTGGGCAGCCATGCATAAATAGGTATGAGTCATATCAGGTCACTGCAAAAAGTCTAGCACCCCTAAAAAGACACCATACACCTCCAGAATTTAAAAAGTTTTTAAAAAGAGTACTGTCCTGATTTTTGTCATGAAAAGGTCCTTAAACATTATTGATTACCCTGAGGCCTATGAAAACAACTTTCTGTGTTGTGCCTGCAGGATGTCATTTAAAATGCAGCCCATACAAAAACCTCACCACTGCTAGAGCTGTTATCTACAATTTAAAATGTACATTGAATTTTTTTTTTTGCTGTACTCAAAAGTACCTATCACCCTTCAATGAAGGAGCTGAGTACAACCATCAGGAATTTAAATCCCTGTGCTTTGAGGCATTGCCCATGTACGTAATAATAAGTTTGGCAAAGGAGCAAGATATGCCACCTAGGCCCCAAAGGGACACCGGATACCTTAAGGAGGACAACGGACATCCCATTAACAAGGGGGGGGACACCCACAAATAAATAGGAATTTGCCCCATCCTAGGGTTCCCCAAAATCCTCGGGAAGATCTGGAGCCATTTAGGCCCAGACCTCACGCCAGAACCAAGTAACTGGTTCTGATAGGGATCTGTCCCAATATGTCTGAACCCGAGAGACATAGGCACCGCAGGAGGCGGAGCCAATAATTCAATTCTAAAAAGGTTTTCAGCAGAATAGATGCCAAATTGATCAGCTGATCACTTGGTTCACTCAGGGCACTACAGCCCAAAATTAAAATCCATCTCTAGGAACAAATCCTGTAGCCAGCCAAGGGCCACAAAATCCTTAAATGCCCAAGTGGTAAGGAATCAGAGGATACACTGAATAAAGGCATAGGAAACAGAGGTTCTAACACCATTTTATCCCCAGGTCACAGCATTGAGGATCCTGAAATCCCTGTCAGGGGGGGATCTTGGTTGTGAGATACTAACTACCCTCCTATTTTTCAGTGGTCACTTCATCCCTCTGACTCAAACAGGTCGCTCAAAGCGGGCACATTTTGAAAAATCGCCAATGACGGTGATACCAAGGAGGATCAAACCCTAATGACATAATGAAGTCAAGAGGTTAAAGGTTGTATACGGTAACCAAGAAGGAATCCTCAATGCAAGGTAGTTTGTTGCCTACAATAAATTGCATTGATGCCCCATAGGGGGAGATATATATATATTTTTTTTTCCTAAGTAGTAGGTAAATTTTAACAAAATATTGTATCAATGTACAATTGTCCAATGTGTAGTATCCATGGCGATGAATACATCACCAGGTTAATAAGCCCCAGAAGTCAGTCGCCCTAGGAAAGGTCGCATATATAGTCTCACCTTCCCTGGTGTCATAAAAGGACTGATCACACAGTGAGTTAAAGGAGAACTCTGAGGAAGCTTAGGGTACCAACATCGCATTGAAATGTCAATTGATAAGAATGTATATTCATACTATATGTTTCATCCAATAGGAAGAGCTTAACCTTCCATGCCAGGTCGTTGATTGGTACAGACGATGATGTTTGCCAAAGACACAGCGATCGGATGGGTCATCTCTCCTTAAAGCCCAGCTCTGGATGGAACACCTCATTGAATTGGGTCCCTCTTCAGGAATCAAGCTGCGAGACGCCCCAGATTCTTGTTGACGGAGAGGAAGATTTGTTTCTACAGATCTTTGTGCATTTGATCCGAGGAAATCCATTGAGAGAAATCACACTATCTCCTGTTTTCAGTTGAAGGAGATGTGAGAATGATGCATTGCTTATGTGAGCAAACCTCAGTCTAGGTGTATGACACTCTAGACCATGCTGAAACCATTAATTATCCAACCAACATCCAAGGTTGAACGTCCAAACAGATTTCTCTGATTCCTGATTGCCAACATTGTTTTACTGCGCTTTGAATGGTAGTTGCCAATGCCATTGCAGCAGTTAATTTCTGTCTCCATCAAGACTTTACAAGCTGATGTTGCAGATTTTCAGGAACATTTGTGTTTCTTTACCAGGAGATCAGAATTCAAGGAGACTAACAAGGAACAGTTTGTGACATAGCTAACACCAGCAAAATCGCTACGAACTGACATTTTGAACTGATTTTTTTTCTCATTTCTCAAATTTTTTTTTACCGCTGTACTTAAGAGTTATGAACAATTCCCAATATGAACTATTCTCTTACAAAAAGAGAACAAGACATTTTTTTTTCCTTTTACTACTCCTTAAAAAGCTTTCTTTCCAGATAGGCCTAAGTTGCTCACTTGTCTACTGGGAAGAAAGGGGGGGATATGTCGGGGTTATTGGGGGTTGATTAAAATAATAATAGGTAAAAAGAAAAATGATTTTAAAAGCCATGTATATTTCATATTATGCATATAAGAGATTCTGAACAGGATGGCGTCCATCTTGTTTTTAAGGTGAAACAAAGTTCATATATATACTTGTTAAACAAAATGTCTCTCACAGGTTTACAAAGGGTCTATGCTTTCAACAGAGATCTTTGTATTTCTATGTAATCGTAAATAAGATTTCTTTTGACATCTCGATCAGATAAAATTTAGTCAGTCTGACGCTATGTTAAAGGGGGGGATATCTCAGTCTGTCTATAAGTATATAACAATGGACAATACCCCAGTATATTCTAGCAGACATTTAAAGATGAACCATATAAGTTTTTATAGATACATTATCATATGTGAGAAGATATTAGCCATAATTATGTCATTATATTATGTAAGGCATATACATATATATTTAGGAATGTTATATCACATTTTGGGTTTATATTCTCAGTAATAATCTTACTTAGAATTCTTTTTCTAATAAGTGTAAGGACATATGTATCTCGTCACTAGTTGCCTCATTTCAGAGAAGTCTAGTCTAAGTGCTCAAGGTGTTGTAAATCCTACAGGCCAGACATCTTAATTGACAGTGTAAGACATGGTCAAAGAAGTAATGGCTATTCACTAGCCAGAGGTCAGAGAGGTCATCAGATAAGGACATGGTGGTAAAAGTGTTAAATACAAAATCTAATGAACGGTACAATACTGCCCTCTGGAGGCGAAATACCAGGTGCAGTCTTGAGATAATTTGAGATATTCCAATATAAAAATATGATATTGTGTTAAATAATATAATTATTGGAATGGCATTACTTGCCAAGGTTAATGATGGAGATACAGGTGGACATTTATGTATGTACTGGGAGTCTAGACAAAGTTTTATGTTGTGTTATATGATTAATCTCACATATAGAGAAATCATCCTTAACTTTATTATCCAGTATGGGGTTAATTATCAAAAGAGGTGTGTCTCTGACCTCACTAGTTTAGGTATAGAATATCCCATCCAATAGGGATAATGTTTCATCCCTCTGGGTTTTACTTATGGTAATTTTTATAGCTCTTTGTTCTTACCATATAAAAGACCAACCCAGATATGAGATACAGATCACTTTACACTACTGACAACACACCTCACACTTACACCACACACGCTATTAGATTCCTTAACAGACTCATCCAGACATACTCCATATTTGTCCAATCATTCATCTGAAACTTGGAGGAAACTCCTCCCTCACTGGCATCCATCTTAGGACTCTGGTAACACCATCTTAAGTGTGGTAATTATGCCTTGCTGTATTATTTGATTTTATTCAACAATTTGTTTATTCTTTCCTTATATGTTTTATATTGCATATTTAAGGGTAATGAGATTACAATCCCAGCCGTATAAGCCATGGTATATTTTTCTCTAAAAAGCTGATTTTTGTTTTTATACATTTTTATTAATATCAGATTCAGTGCATTATTTGCAATTTTAAGTCTTCCGTTTTGCATGGCTTATTCTCATTTCATCTGCAGTGGAATGACTTTGGCTATGTGATTACGCAAACCATTGTAGTCTGTTTATATAGAACATTGATTTATGGCTTATGCTATACCTGGGAAGAAATGGTAATCTTGCTTTCATTTTGTTTTGGTTTCACTTTCATTTTGTTTCAGTTTCACTTTCATTATTGAGCTAAACATCACATTGCATTGATTATTTGAAGTTAGTATTTTATGTAGAGTTATTTGTTTTGTGTCACTTCCTGTTTGATCATATATTGTGTTTACATGTCTGGCGAATAAATATTTTTATATATATTCCACACTGTAGACTGTACTCACTAAGATTGGTATATGCTTTTAAAAAGAAATTAATCAATTAAAAAGAATTCTCGACATTGATTTATGGCAATAGGTGAAGACTCTCCTTTTTCATAGATCTTTGCTTATTAACCATAAATACACTGCTATATTCAGAGCAGTATAAATATTCTGACATAAGTACGAGCGCAAGATATTTATTATTAAATATTCTTACACCCTTCACGGTCTTATCCTCTCTTTACACTTACTTTCCTCAGGCTAGTACCTCACTCACTCCCTATTTCACTCCTTTCACCCCTCCATCACTTTTTCACCACACGCTGCCTCTCCATCTTCCCCAACCATCTTTTGCCTTTTGGGCTCCCCCTCCTCTTTCCCTCCTTCCCCCCCCCCCCCCGCCTTCCTTTTCTCACTTTTCCTATACACTTTTTGAAAACCCCATATTCTCGTCACACCAGCCCTTCCCACCTGGTATAAAATCACACAAGTTTATTACCATTGGTAGCACATATGCTACATTTTCACTATTATGATATTTATATATATACAACAGGTCTGGAAGGTTCTTTTTCACACATACATGCCTATTTATTTACATGCATATTTATTCATGCATATATATAGCACTGATTACTGCAGTAATGTCACTGGTACCCCCAAAAGTGTCAAAAATGTCAGTCAAGGGTCCGATCTGTCCGCCGCAATGTCGCAGTCCCGCAAAAAATAAATCGCAGATCGCCGCCATTACTCGTCAAAAAAAAAAAAAAAAACACCAAAAACTACAGAAATCTTTCCCTTAGTTAGTAAACGCAATAACTTTTGCGCAAACCAATCAAAATATGCTTATTGCGATTTTTTTTACCAAAAATATGTAGCAGAAAACAAATTGGCCTAAAATGATAAAAAATTTTGATTTTTACATTTTTCTGGGGGGGAATTTCATATAAAAAAAATGTGAAAAATATTGTTATTTTTTCAAAATTTACGCTCTTTTTTTGTTTATAGCGCAAAAAGTAAAAATCGCACAGGTGATCAAATACCACCAAAAGAAAACCCCATTTGTGGGAAAAAAAAGGACGTAAATTTTGTTTGGGTACGGCGTTGCATGACCACGCAATTGTCAGTTAAAGTTGCACAGTGCCGAATCGCAAAAAGTGGCCTGGACGTAAGACAGCAAAATCCTCCGGTGTTAAAGTGGTTAAAATCCCATTGCCTCTTGGATGTTTTTTTTTATATATATAAATTTTCTTGGAGCTTTCATTAATCTCATTGAAACTTCTTGGGAGCAAAATGTTTCTTTCCTGATTAAAGCAATGACATGTGTAGGGGTCTGGTCACAAGAGCTAAGCTACAAATGAACGCACAAGTACCTGGCAGTTAGAGGCATGGAGACCTCAAAAAAAACAAGCCAGTTTCACAATGAGTATTGTATTTTTTTTTAAAGGTGATATTAACATTATTTTTGTGTATCAATTTTAAATACATATGGTGCTCCGTTGAGTTCTTCAAAGCACGGAATTGTGGAACAGCAACTCCGAAGATGACTTTGTGATGCAAAACACTATTTTCCCAGTGTTCTGTTTGTTGGCGCTGGTTCCGCAAATAAAGCCGTCACATTCCTTTGAATTCCCTGCGGATGTGCAACATTTCATTATCCCTACTCTGCGATTAGGCATTATATTTGATCGCTTACAGTCTGTTTATGCACTTGCACACTTTGCAGATGTAATTCACGCAAGCATGTTTTTGGCTGAGTTCAACGGCTGATTATGCATCCCGAATAATAGGTGACTGTAGATTTAAAAATAGTATGTTACCTCTCTTCCTTTCCCACTATTAATTGAAAGCCTGTTTTCAAACACTATAATTAAAGGCAGAAAAAAAGGGAAACATCTCACCAACAGTACATAAAGGCCTGAACACTATTCTTCTAATATAAAGGCTTCATAAATTTGACCCTGGTGACGTCTAGGCCACCTATCAGATGACCTTCCAACACTATCCTGGAGGTGCCTGCTGGGTAGAGCAATGTTAGTTAATGGGCCTGCAGCATCATGTCCAACCTAAATGCTTTATGCCACATAAATGCAGACAAATTAACTGAATACTTGGCTTTCTAAGTGTATATAAACCCAAAATCTGTTGTTGAGTATATTTGTCATTATGCCTCACTATATCCAGTTTTCATAGGCAAAAGTTTTTTATAAACCTTTTGTAAGTTTTTTTTATCTGTAGATCCTGTCTGTAGAGTTTCCTAAACCAAAACCAATGGTGCAAAGCACCTATCTCCTGCGCTCTGAGAGGTGATCTTCTAACCACATCCAGCCACATTCATGCGGCTACAGCCCCGTACACACGAGTCGAATTTCGGCCGGGAATTTTCATCCGACGACCGATCTGCCGATTTTCGGCTTGTTAGTATGATGCTTCCGACAACCGACTCCGACTTTTCGGCCGAAAAAAATCTGGTGTGCAGGCTATAAAATTTTTGTCCTCCGTCAAAACACGTCCGATTTTCATGCAGTCAGTACAGATTTCGACAGGGAAAAATCTAATGAGCAAGACTGGGCATGCTCAGAGAAGAAAGAACACAAAGAAAGCAAACCAACACATGACATCACTTCTGAAGTAGAATTTTGTCGTGCGGGAAAATTCGTGTGCAGCCTAGAGCACATTCCAACCAACAAAACACCACTTTGGACAAAAGATGGACGACCGGTCGGCGGAAATTCGTTGCGTGTGTACGGGGCTTAACAAAGACTTTCTACTTGGCTTCTCTTAGATGCTTCGGCCTTGCAGCCCCTTTCAAGACCAAGGTAGTCTGGGACCACTAAAATCGAAAAAACAAACACAAGGGTGCACCGGCCTAGTGCATTATCCTCCACAAAGGTTTATTAAATAAAAGGTATAAAAATACTCACAAACGAGTTCTTGGTACATGCATATCAAATTAATTTATTGCCATCAGCATCAGAACCGAAGGGTGCACCGATGCTGTACCGCGGTCTATCGCGGTGTACCCCCCCCAAAAAAAAATGTAAAGTCAGCAGCTACAAATACAGGTACCGTAGCAGCTGACTTTTAATACAAAGACACTCACCTGTCCAGGGATCCAGCGCTGTCCTCATCCGAGCCAATTCTTCAATTGGCTTTGGGTCCAGGCGCCAGTATCTTAACTAGGGGAAACCGGTAGTGAAGCCTTACGGCTTCACAGCCGGCTTCCCACCGTGCATGTGCGAGCCGCTCTGCACTTTGTAAATGGTCCTTCACTCTCCTGGAACCTGTGATGTGTCCCAAAAGGCTTCGGAGAAGGGGGGGAGGAGAATTCTGCTCAGATTGTCATGGCGATCTGACCGGACGTGGGAGTTACTACCTGTCAAAACCAGGTACACGCTCCCCTCCCTACACCAAAAGTGACAATAGTAAAAGAGGAACAGGGGAGGCTGTAAACAAGCGGAACTTACCCTTCAGAGTGAAGTTCTGTTTCATTTAGCCTTTGGGCAGCCTATCAGATCTACACTATATTGTCAAAAGTATTGGGACGCATGCCTTTACACGCACATGAACGTTAATGGCATTCCAGTCTTAGTCTGTAATAATAAATAATATAAAAACATGAGAAGTACGAAAAGAAGGATTATTGACTCAGTAAAATAAAAAATAGTTTTTTGTTTTTCATGAAAAATAAATAATAATTTATTCAAAATCATTGTTATCCAAAAAATCTTTATTATACAAGAAAAAAGAAACGAACTCATGGAGTTCAATGGGGCTTTTTTTTTTTTTTTAACCATGTAATTAGAGCCAGAGGCTCTCACAGGGTAAAAAAAAGGGTAGGCACTGCGCCCTGAGCCCACCCAGTTGTGTGACAATAGCGAATGAAAATTCACTATAGTCACACAGATCCTCCTCCTGGCCAAACAGGAAGCGGGTTTTGAGACCCGTTTCCTGATTGGCCGAAAGGAGAAGCCATGGGCATGGAGGAGGAGGGAGGAGATGCAGAAGACAGGGGAAGTAGCCGAAGCCGCCGCCTGCTGCTGCATCCAGGCAGGGTGAGTGAGGGGGGGTTCTGTCCTGTCTCCCCTGTCCTGTCTCTCTGTGGTACGGGGGGGGGGGGGTATGGTGTGCGGCCTGGTGTGGTCCGGGGGGTGGATGGTGTGGTCCGTCTGCCCCCCCCCCCTGCCCATGAAGCACCAGCCGCCACTGGTTTCAACACAAGTCAGAACCCAACTAAACTATCCCACCAGTAAGCCAACAACCAATCATAGGTGGTGGAAGCATTCCCCACCCTGCAACCACCTATGATTGACTGTTAGCTATAGCAGCTTCCCAGTGGGATAGCTCAGGCTGGTTCTGAGCTCCTCCCTAGCCACAGATTTGCAGTTAGCAGCTGTGTTGTCAGCCTGCCATGCAATCTCCTTTAGTTGGCCTTTAGCCTGCCTAGACTTGATAGGCAACCCAAAGGCAGGCCAAATGAAGGAGCACACATGGCAGGTTGACAACACTGCTGCTAACTGCAAGTTTGTTAAGGTAAGCTGAATAGTAACAGACTTATCAGCCGGATCACATAAAATGAAAAGAAAAAAAAAAGAAACAGTCACACCACATTTAACCACTTCTGGACCGGAAGATTTTCCCCCTAATGACCAGACCATTTTTTGCTATTCGGCACTGCGTTATTTTAATGGACAATTGCGTGGTCGTGCGACACTGTACCCAAATAAAATTGATGTCCTTTTTTTCCCACAAATAGAGCTTTCTTTTGGTGGTATTTGATCACCTGTGCAATTTTTATTTTTTGTGCTATAAACAAAATAAAATAGCGACAATTCTGAAAAAAAAACAAACAATATTTTTCACTTTCTGCTATATTACATTCCCAAAAAAAATTAAAAATCCGATTTTTTTTTATCATTTTAGGCCAATTTGTATTCTGCTACATATTTTTGGCCAAAAAAAAAAATCCCAATAAGTGTATTTTGCACAAAAGTTATGGCGTCTACAAACTAAGGAAAAGATTTATGTATTTTTTTTTTATTTTTTTACTAGTAATGGCGGCAATCAGCTTGGACCCCTAACTGACATTTTTGACACTTTTAGGGGGGAAAACTGACATTACTACAGTAATCAGTGCTAAAAATATGCACTGCAATAATGATACTGGCAGATAAGGGGTTAACCCAGGGGTGATCAAAGGGTTAAATGTGAGCCTAGGGGGTGTTTTCTAACTGTGGGGGAGGGGGGAGGGGTAGACTTGTGGAATCGACCCAGAGACCTGTGTTCCTAAATAGGAGTAACACAGGAGCTCTGCGTTGATACTGTAGCTGAGAGATCAATGGTTTGCCGTGTTTACAACAGCAGACCGCCGTTCTCTCTACACGGGGAGCGATCCCGGCTGCCGGCCCTGTGGATCGGCTTCCCAGCTGGTGAGTGGGGGTGTGTGCGTGTGCCCCCAGGATCGCTCCCACGAACCGCTGTACAGGTACAGCGTTTCGCGGGAATCTGCCGACCTGCCGGCGTATATAGGTGGCGGCTGGTCGGCAAGTGGTTAAAGTGTAAGTTCAATCATAATCTAACTAAAGCTAAATTTACTTCCACTCCCCATTCTAAAACTATTCTATCTACCCTTTGAAAGAAAAGATGCCTATTATACTTACCTATTCTGAAGCTGCTCTGGACCGGTCACACGATCAAGTCTCAGCGGTGGCTTCATTCTAGAGGAAAGGCAACTGACGCTCCATAGTAAGCCTATGGGTGACATCACTGCACAGGCATTTGCAGGCGCTGTCAGCAATCTCTCTTTCTACACTGAAGCCGTCACTGAAAAGATCATGACTGGACGAGAGCTACTTCAGAACAGGTGAGTATAGGCATCTTTTCTTTAACAGGGGAGATAAAATATTCTTAGAAAGGGGGTGGGAGTAGGTTTAGGCCATTGAAATGTGCAGGGGGTGTGCTAGGTGTGTCTGTGCACACTCCAACTTCCCCATGTGGTGCAGATTCCCTGCTCTACTGACACCATCCACTGCCCCACTGACCATGTTTTTATACATTTTAAAATGTTTGTTTACATTTATTTATAAGACCCTTTTCACATCAGCGGAACTATAGGGTCCACCTGTCTGTTTTTCAGGCGGACCCAATCAGACCACTTATTGTTCTCTATGGGGCAGCAGATGTCAGTGGACATGTGGCTGTTGACACCCGTGGGCATCCAATCAGGTCCACTAAAAACAGACGGATGGGGACACGTTCCCCATCTGTCCAGCGGATCAAGTCGGATCAAGTCGGATGGAAACGGACAGGCAACCGCCCCAAAAAAAAAAACACTGGGCTGTGTCCGCTCTGCATAACAGAGCAGACACGGATCTGTCATCTGCCTGCTCAGCAGGGATCAGCAGAGAGATCTCCCGCTGAGCAGGCTGATTCTCTTGATGGATTCTGCTTCATCTGTAAGGGGCCTAAGAGTGTGTGTGTGTGTGTGTGTATATATAGATATACATATATATATATATATATATATATATATATATATACATATAAAAATCCCATGTACATAAGTATTTACAACCTTTGCTCAATTCTTTGTTGAAGCACCTTTGGCACCAATTACAGCCTCAAGTCTTTTGGAGTATGATGCTACTAACTTGGCACGCCTATGTTTGGGCATTTTCTCCCATTCTTCTTTGCAGGACCTCTCAAGATCCATCGGGTTGGATGGGGAGCGTCAGTGCACAGCCATTTTTAGATCTCTCCAGAGATGTTTAATCGGGTTCAAGATTGGGCTCTGGATAAGGCACTCAAGGGCATTCACAGAGTTGTCCCGTAGCCACTCCTTTGTTATCTTGGCTGTGCGCTTAGGGTTGTTTTCCTGTTGGAAGATGAACCTTTGCCCCAGTCTGAGGTCCAGAGCGCTCTAGAGCAGGTTTTCATTAAGGATGTCTCTGTACATTGCTGCGTTCATCTTTCCTTCAATCCTGACTAGTCTCCCAGTTCCTGAAAAACATCCCCACAGCATGATGCTGCCACCACCATTCTTCACTGTAGAGATGGTATTGGCCTGGTGATGAGCGGTGCCTGGTATTCTCCAGATATGACTCTTGCCATCCAGACCAAAGAGT